>NC_084915.1:8012151-8306521 GCF_949316345.1 Pungitius pungitius | reverse complement strand
CAAAGTACATCAGGCGTTTAACTTTCCCACCAAAGAGTCTCGGGCCGCTGCGGTGCGGCGGAGCGAGA
Source organism: Pungitius pungitius (assembly GCF_949316345.1). NCBI lineage: Eukaryota > Metazoa > Chordata > Actinopteri > Perciformes > Gasterosteidae > Pungitius > Pungitius pungitius. Next base: position 8,306,453 of record NC_084915.1, on the reverse strand, counting down.
GATGGTGCAGTGCTGCCTCTGTAGTCTCTGTGGTGTTTAACATCATTACTGTGCCCCCGTCACCACAGCAACCAGCCTGGCCTCAGAAATGCTTGTGTTTAGGCATTTATTAACTCGTGCGTGTGTTTGTGGGTATCGTTGTTGTTGTTTTTGATGCTTGTGGATGTGAATGTATATCAGCACACAGCAAAGAGTCCATCACTGCGACCCGCATGTCAATAAGGACACAGCACGGCCTTTAAGTGAATGAACAACGACAAATATTCACGACTCTAGGTCCTAACAGACAATCAGCTTTATGAACACGGCGCTCCGTCGTCATCGCCCTCGTCACTCTTCCTAGTCCCACTGTGCTTTCAGTGTTTCCCCAGGACGCGGCCAAATGACGCCTGAAGGTTTAATAACACTAAAAGCCCCCCCAGTGACCTCGCTCATTACCGAAATGATCTGGTGCACTTTAATAGCTTACCTGCATGTGAGTCACACTGATTCTGGCGTACAGCAGTGTGAGTATCAGATATATAACTAAAATGTCAAAGGGATGCAAAAGAGCTATTAGTGTACATTAGCATTATCACAGAGTTCTTGCATGATAAATGTACTTTAGTCAGGAGTTTTATTACAGGAAAAAACAGGTTCAATCTATAATTTATCAACAGAAACATATCGCTCAGAGATGTATCATTTCTCAGCGTTGAATAATAAATGTTAAAGCAGTTTTTGAATCTGTGCAGCTGAGAGCACTGCATCATATACTCTGCAATGTGTATACCTTTGCATTTAGGTACTGCAAGAAAAGCCACTCTATGTTTTATGTTACAGTAATATCACATCACACTGCCATCCACACCAACAGTGGTTGCAGGTAAAGGAGTGCATCTGTCCAAGTGGAAAACTGAGGCTGCAACCCGAAGTCATTCCCAAGTCATCCCATATGGACACTTGGTGAAGAAGACTCGGGGTCACCTTTCAAATACATTGAATGTCCCTTTGCATCAAACTATTACGATCCGATATGATCAGGGTTTTAAACGTGCCAGTAGGGACTCGATTGCTCATCCCACTTCATGAGCAGATGGGTTTACCGTTGGAGATACTTGAAAGCATGCAGAGTCTCATCTAAATGCTAAATTACACCTTGTGTGTCAGACGCAGACACGGCGTCGCTACATCATGACTTGGTAATGTGCCAATTTTTATGTACTTAGTACTAAGAAAATTGTAAAAAGGACATTTGAGTCAAAACCAAAATTCTAATCATCTTCCAAAGGATTGCTTGTTTTTCCATAACTTCTTGGTGTGAAATATCCACTCAAGTGATTTGACAGTTATACTTACTTTGCAGGTAAACACTTTATATACAAACATTTTAAGAAAACCATTCATTATTCAGTAACCATTGATTCATTTTCAGAATTTAAGTACATTTTGCTGATAAAACTTTTTGTATTTTAGCATTTTGAACTTTCTAACTGTTCTAATTGTTCAATTAGTGTAGTAGCAATGTAAGTAAGATTAAGAGTAATCAATGTATAACAACAATCATAACATCCTGAGCAAAATGAAATGGCAGTATTTTATAGTTGTTAAACACAGCAAAGGCCAAATCTCTGTTTGCATAATAATTTATTCACATGTCTTTTTCACATACTTTATAATATTATTGCTGCAGTTCTGGAGCCTTTCATATATTCACTTTCAATATTCCCACAAATGGGATTCTATTTTCATATCTCTTTATAGTTTTCATCTTCATGCATGCTGAGTATAACATTTCACAGGAGCAGGATGCAAATAAATAAAACAGTATCTTTTTAAGTTACATGTCATAATCTATCCATTCTATTAATGCTTCGGTAACATGCCTTTTTCAAAGTCCATAGGGGCGCAGGGTCTGGGGAGGGGACACTTTTTGGAACATATAGTCTCCATTAGAGGGCAAAGGCTTAACAAAGGGCACATTATTAATACATATTGTTAAAGCTGGCAATATATGATTAATCTTCATTACCACCCAAACCCCTGCTCCTCATCAGTGAAGCCCAACTACATCGCATAGGGAAAAAGGCAAAGTGTAATTCATACATTTTATCTATGTACACATACTTTGAAATATGGCACCAATTCAGCTTGTGAAAAAAAGCTTGAGGTTACATGTTAAAATATTTGTGACTACAATAGTTTCTCTTGTTGAACTGAAAAAGTTTTTATATAACTCCATTCAGCCCCTTAGACAGAGACAGACTTAATGAGCCAAAATGGAAACGCCGGCACACTTTTCTTGACTGTTTTCAGTTGGTTGTGGTAGTAAACAGTGCGCCTCGCTGGCATGGAGAGCATTGTGGTGCGTGACAAAGTGTTGAAAAGTTAATCTAACTCATCTTCAATGCACCATGTGTCTCACTTTAAACAAAAGCTCCCAGGCATGTCAGTCTGCCGTATGATTGGCAGCTAAGAATATGAACAAAAAGCAGTGATTTTTAAGAAAAAAAAGCCTGGTACACTGACAACAAATACTGTGTTCCAGTTTCCGCTGAAAGCTTTAGTGCTGTTGGTTTTTGTGTTTCACTCTGTGGGAATTCCTGACAACATGATTTGAAAGGTGCTCGTTTGTCCATCGAGTGACATCACTCCAAGATCATGGACAAATAACAGTATCTTTCACCCACAAGCTCAGATTAGCTCAACATTGAATTTTCTGACTTAAATCAGACGTTGGCTTTTCTTCCCCCACTCACATGCGTATGCATGCACACGCTTAAGCATTTGCATATGCACATAATTAGAAAATAAGGGGATTATTTCTGACCTACAGCCAAGGCAAATAATGAAGAACTTCAAAAGACCTCAACCTCAAACTATTTTTACAGTATTTTAATATCATTAACAATTGCTCATTTTTGTCTGTTGGGTTCTTTGAAGGCCCCTAGTGTCACCTAGGCATCATGTAAGATTTGTGTGTATCCTCTGTTGCAGCAAGACAGGAGCCTTTTTAGGACGGCGGTCCTTTCTTCCTGAAGTGTCAAAGACTCTACTTGAATGAATTGATGCTTCGTCACGACTACACAGAGTCCGTCTGTGCTCCTGAATAATAATGCAGTGGTGATCTTGTGCCCTAATGATCGGGGGTTCTGGGCCAGGGGAAAACTCTTCTCCAAAATGTAAGAGGTCCTCGAGCCCCCAGGCAGGGGAGCCTCTGTCAGACGTAGGCTGACTCACTAGACTGGGTCCTGCCCAGGTTTGGGGTCTGGGACAGGTGTGAAACATCCTTCTTGCGGACTTCACAGATTGACTTCCTTCGGGCCTGCACCCCTCGGATGGCCGTCTTTATCTTCCTCCAGCCAAGGTGGTTGAGCTCAGCCAGGTTGAGCAGCACGCAAACGCCGCTTACTGCAAACATAAAGACCAGAAACACGGTCTTTTCCGTGGGACGAGACACGTAGCACTCCACCTCCTTCACGCACGGGTAGCGATCACACTCAAACATCCCTGGCACATTGAAACCGTACAGGAAGTACTGGCCGGCCAGGAAGCCGATCTCCAGGGCGTTGCGGAACACCACCTGGATGACGTAGAAACGGGAGATGCCTTCCTGCCGGCGCACTTTGGCGTTCTTGTGTGTTTGCGGGAGTCCCCGCGGTCCGTTGGGGATCTCCTTGACCTCCAAGCAGTCGTGATCCTCCTTGCTGCTGTCAGGGTGCACCAGAATGCCGTTGATGTTGCGAGAGTGAAGCTTGCGAGCGTGATGGTCGTGATGGCGCCCGTGGTGGCCACCGTGGCCGTGGCTGTCCATGTAAGGATGCAGGAGAGAGTAGCTTCGGTCGCGCGCTTTAGCCGACTGGTGAACAGAATATGTGATGAAGCACAGGCTCGGCGTGCACACCAGGATTATCTGAAAGACCCAGTAGCGGATGTGCGAGATGGGGAAGGCCTTGTCGTAACAAGCCTGGTTGCAGCCGGGCTGCATGGTGTTACAGATGAACATGATTTGCTCGTCCTCGTACACCTTCTCCCCCACTATGCCTACTATTAGAATACGGAAGATCACCACCACTGTCAGCAGGATCCTGCAGAGAGACAGATGGAGAAGGAAAGGGCAGAATGGGCAGGGGGTGAAAGGGAGACAGGCAATGTCAGTTAGTGAGGAACAAAGGCACAGGTTCAGGGATATCTGGGTATGATCCTGGCAATTTGAAATAGATTGCAGGTCTTGGTTTATCGTAATCCAAACGCTGATTGGATGCTGCTTAGTTTATGTTGTGCCCAAAAATCAATTCCAGAGCCACAGAATGAAAACAGTTTTCAGGCAAGGTGTCGGATCAAACTAAATGCCTTTGTGTGTGTTCATATGTTGATGCATGAACCTGTGTGTGCTTGTGCTATCTTATTGCTGATGTGACAACACTGCAAGATGGTGGAGTCGAACTCTAACGTGCGTCTACACATTATCCTACTTACTATTGAAGACTAAAACAGGAGATGTCATCTTCACTGCTGACCTGACATGTATGGATAGTTGCTGTTGACCGATCCATTGAAATGAGGAATTGTGTTTTAAAATGAGTTTCGGCCATTTTAAGTTGTGCAAAATACCTTTTTAGACCTCGTTTTAGAGGCATCTCCTGTTCCAACCATCATGGTAAGACAGATGATTATTAGCAGCACAGAGCTGAAAAATACAGGCGGCATTTTGTAAGAGCTGGTGGGACTTCCCTGAGAAACCTCACGTCCCCCCCACTCCATGTGTCCAGGGTATGGAGGAGCTAGAGAGCAGTGCGGCTGCTTCTCGAGGCCTCTAAGAGACTGGTGTGCTGTACTGTTATCTTCTTGCGTCGATCCAGAGCAGGAGCACTGCGGAGGAGGGCTGGGGCTTCAGTGCTGCACTGTCAGCTCTTTCTAATGAGCGAGGAAAGCCTGCACATCATGGGGCTCCCTGGTATTCATGCCACGATGCAGTGGATGTGCACGCTCCCTGCGTGGCGGAGCCAATTACTTAAAACACACTTGTTTCCGAGCACAAGAGGGGCCACCCAAGACGACAGGAGGGACACAGATAGATGGGATTTGGCCCCAGGTGGGTTCGAACAAGTGGGGTTAATGGCAGCTACAGCACATGTCACATACAACCATTGCTTTACTTTTTGATATGTACATAAAATGTTGGTCCTTGTTAAGTCTCTGTCAAATGAGACTCCATTATGACCCTTAATTAGGCCTCAAGCTTTACCACACCCACTTTCCATGGCCAGCAAGTTAGCACAGCGATTAGAAGATAAAAGGGTTGAAGACACCAAGGTATGACGGAATATAACTATTATATAAAAATGTATATAAATAAAAAATGATTATCATGAATTGTTAGTTTTTTCTTTGAGAGGGAAAATCTTCCAATGATGTGGTTTAGGAGACAGCTTAGAGGCAGAGGAAGATGTGATAGCGTGAAGACGACCTAAAATAGAGCATCACGCCGCTGCAGGACTGTTCCTGCTACACCTGCAAGAGGATGCGTGTGTGTGCGAGTATGTGGGAGGGGGGGCAAGACAGACACAAGGACACAGAGACAAAGAGGGAGAGTCAGCCATGTGTGTGACTTGTGCAAAATGGCAAACATGTTCGCTGGTCAGTGCTTGGAGCAGCTGTGAGCATATGCGCTACACTGACTTTCAGTATGCTCCGAAATACGACCATTAAAAGCTTCTCTGCACCTTTAGTCTTTTCAGAAGTGAAATGCGGGTTTCGTATGATTTACATTCAGTCCCCATTCAGATCCTTTGCTGTGAGCCGATGTATCTGCCTTCACTGCGGGTTTGACAGCAGTAGATGTGACCAAAGCGCTGATATAGATGGTGCTCTGCACCACAAGGAGTCCTCTGACGCATTATGCTCAATGAGATCTGTGATTGACACTGCTCATTTATATGCAAATATTTGTTTAGGAAATACCACTTATTTTCAGTTTCAGTTTGAGAATCTGCAGCTGGATGCTCATTTAAAACGACAGGATGGAAGTTCAGATTATGTTTTTTTTCTATTCAAGGTCTGCGTCTTCTCATGTCAGTGAAGATTACTACATCATAATAGCATTATCTAAATGTCACTAAGTCGGCCTAGTGTCCTCTAAATAAAAGGGGACTGTAACTCTACATAATGACACAAGCTCAAGCTTGATAGCACTGCAGTTCCCTTGAGGTTCATTTTCCCCAACTTAAATGTATGCTTTATATATATAAATAAGGCTACAATGGGTTCTTTTTACATGTAAAGCGCTTTCTTCCCAACTTGTGTCGTTGCCTTTTTCATTAAAATGTTATCAACATATAAAAGCAACACACCTTTCAACAGTTTTTTCCTCTTTGGCGCTACATGTACTCTACTCTGTGCATACACCAGGGAATGGATGAGTCATAGAATAGATGAGTCAAATGAGAATGGAGAGTGGAGAGTGGAGTCTTTGGGGAAAGTGACATAAACCAGAAATATAAACGCAGCTGGATGCCACTCATTAACTAGTTAAGTCAGAAATGCTTACATTTATACTTTGAAATAGCCTTCAAAGGCAGAACAATTCTTCACTGACCTCCAGTAGAGAGACATTTTACCTCATTGCATGGACAACTGGCAAACATAATTATAAATACATAACTCCTAATCCTAAACAGTGGTGATTAACATCCCCCTTTCATACCATGTGTCCACTGCAGCTTTACTCACCAACAGTAAGAATCTGTATGGAAAACTTTTCTAAAGAACTGTACTGCAGATATTGCATCTATACTTGTTTGTTGGGCAGATTTATATCATTAAAATTCCCAACACATTGCAAGTATTGAGTGTTATGCTGTGTGTGTTTGCAGGCTTTAGTGTGCGTTTGTGTGTTTGTGTGCTTGTGTGCGTTTGTGTGTGTGTGTGTGTGTGTGTGTGTGTGTGTGTGTGTGTGTGTGTGTGTGTGTGTGTGTGTGTGTGTGTGTGTGTGTGTGTGTGTTTGTGTGTGTGTGTACACTACTGCTGGATAACAGGATAATCAGCACAGGGCAGATTGCTGCATTAGCAGAAAATAGTGGACGAAGGTAATCTGCAAACATCAGTGTTTTAAGTGCTGAAGGGTAACGAGCCAATACTGTACGTTAGGGCAGATTGGGACTATGTTCAACAACATTTTGTAGCGTCTCAAACCCAAGAGAAGAAAATCACGATAATGCAGAGTGAAATCACTAGATTCCATGGATCTTTTAACACTCCCACATCCCTCAGCTCTTATCGTCTCATGAAGCTACTTGGTCTAAGAACCAAAGATTACATTTCTTGAGACTTTCTAAATCCTTGCCACTATGCCGGAGATCTAGTAATATTTGGAATAAAATAAATCGAGTCTGTCAACCTGGATTGGTCCATCATTTACACCTGTTTTTCAAATTTCCACAATTTCCACGTGGTGCATCAAAGACCAGAGGAGGAAGTAACAACGGTGACGTGAATCTTTGCAGCTGTGTAGCTAAACGAACTGATGTGTAGCCACCTGATTGACCTGTGAGAGTGTGTGTGTAGTGTAATGATAGCTGCTCTTCGGCTGGTGTGTTGGCTGGACATGCAGGCACTGTCTCTGCCAGATGCTTTTACACACACACGCACACATGCATACGTTCATACAACAGCTGCTGTTGCCAGCCTCAAGGGACAACAATTGCCTCGAGCACAACAGCAGATGCATTGGGAAACACGCACATACACACAACTGTGTTTGCATATTGTGAATGTAAATTAGGTGACCCATAAGTACATCAGCCAAAAGAAATATAAGGTGTATTTGCCCATACAGGTCCACGACTCTCTCAACAGAGAGCGGTGCTCTGAAAGAATAGCTAAGTGCAGTACTATCTGTTGAGAGGCCCTGACTAAAAATACTCTTCCCGCCCGTAAGCTCTCAATAATAAGCTCCACTGATTGCTGATAGAGGCACATAATGAACAAAGACCTTACGAGGCATAGAAATTAGGCAGCTTAATTATCGGAGTGCAGACATTTCTTCCCACCCGCTCCTCGTGCACCGTTCCTCTCAAAGGTTTTTTTTTTTTTAATAGTTTAAAAAAAAAAAGTTTTAGGTCTTGCCCACGTATCAGGCAATAGTATGACCACCTTATGTGTCACTTGTAGCCACCGTGACAGAGTAATATGAAGCTAACCCTGTGTGGTGGCTTGCTCACTTCTCTTCTTTAAATACTAATCAGCACTGATTGTAAGTGTAATACAGAACATGAATGGTTTAGAATTGAGGTAGGCCTCTATGATATGTATTATTTTACACATATATCACAGAGGTCATTTCAAGCTGGGAACTTAATTTGTGCCACGACATGCGCAGAAATTCAATTATCTCACTCGCTCATTTAACAACTCGGAAAGGAAATGACTTCCAGCTGCTTTTCTAGAAAAAAAACAGAAAACAGGAGGAGACACTTCAGGTAATTTCCTCAGTTGTTTCTAGGTTGAGGTCAACATAAACATTTTTTTTAATCAAACAAATATAGATAACACAACAATTGCCCCAAAGCTGGAGGGTTTGGTGTGTGAAGATATCTAATATTTCTTCCCAGGTGAAACTGGAGTGTGTTTGGAGTTTTGTGAGCCAACATATAAAGTGATTTCATCATGCATTCCCCCCTCCGGTTGTGGTTATTACGTGACTAGCCTCACAGTTAATGTGTCATGTCTGCTGGAGTTTTATGATGGAGATTTATGAACAAGTTTACAAGTCACGTGATGCAGGCTTTTAGGATTCCTGATTAATATTGTGTGGTTGTGCTTTTAAAAAAGCAGCAATCAAAAAAATACTTTGGCTGGAAAAAAACATGTTTTTTTAATCTAGTTAAACGCATTGGACCAAATTACACTGTTAAGCACGTGTGACTGTAAAATCAAAATTTTCCATTTTGTTTTACTGCATTATAATTTGACGTCATCATTGGCAGATTGTTAAGACTGATATATATTTACATTATATGTATCTTTGTTGAATACTTATTTATTCTAAAAAGAAAAGGCTCCAGTGTACTTTTAACTGCCTTTATGATGATAAAATAGATGGATTCATTTACGCATCAAAACATTCTACTGTACTTCTGTTTTTTTAATCTAAAAACAGGCTCAGGGCCCATGAAGATTAATGCAATTCTATCCTGACCTAGTTTGAGAATTCAAACATGTAATTTCAATCAAGAACATTTAAGCTATGTATCGAGAAACACTAAACGCCCGGGGAAGCTCATGCACACACCATCAATATGTTGGTGTACTGAATAATAGCCTGCGCTGGAGGAAAGCTTAGCTCAGCTCTCCTGGCGAAATCCCCCTGTCAAACAGTGTAATCAATAACATTCAACATCAGGGATTTCTACACAAATAAACTAATGACAACTCGAGATGTGCAGAGAAATCGTCTGACTTGAAAGACAGTGCTGCTGCTCACCCAAGGATGATGGAATTACTAATCCTGTCAGAGGCTGAAACATGTTTGGCTTGTTTGGCTTTGCAACACAATCTTCTCGGGCAGTATAGATTGATTGTAGCCAGCTTATTATTAACGATACATGAAGAAAGGATGATGCCCTCAATCAAAACAGTGTTCCTAAATCTCAAATTATTCTGGGAGAAGAAGTAGGGTGCCTGTATCTTTTTCAGGGATATCCTGACCTATTTAGGCAAAGTAGAGAGAGCACAAAAAGGTACACTACTGGAAACTACTGGAGGGTACAACTTAAAGGCGGACCGTCTGTGTATTTTGCTTTTAAAGCAAGCAAACAAGGAAGCAGATATATTTGGTTTCATCAAAGCTTTCAAGACCATCCCTGCTACACAGCAGAGTTAAATTGACTCTGTGAAATTCAGTTTTAACTCTAAGCTGGTGTTTATATTGTCCCAATCTTGTCAGTCTTAAATCAATACTCAACAAAGCGGAATAAGTGTCAAAAATAAATCTGCTCATTGTTAAATATAACGTCATTTAGCTAAAGTAACTTATATTGCATTTTTAACACATGGTGTTTACATTTTAGCTCAGGGAGCAATTCAGGGTTTGGTGTATTGCTCAGGGACACTTTGACATGGAACATGTAGCAGCCAGGCATCGAAACACCAACCTCGTGGCGGCGCACCCTCTCCAATCCATGCACCACAATACAGAGAGTTAAACCCTGCAACAAGAAGTGTGACACTGTACAGTTACATTTCAAACCTATCAAAGAGTTAGTTTAACTCTACTAAGTGTTGCAAATGAATCTGATCTTGACACTGGATAATGACTCCAACTCTTTCGTACAATTGACTCTTTAAGAGTTTGCAGTGAGTTTTCAACTCTGCACTTCAACATTTTTTCCCAACACTGTAAAAATGTTGCTGTGTAGAGCCATATGAACAGGGCTTACGGTATTTTATACACTACTTTGTCCAATCCATTAAAAGGCCGAACAAATCTTCATACATCATGAATGAATGACTAACAAGTTGCAACTTACAACTAGTGGCACATAACTAACTATAATTATGATTTGATGAAGTACTTATAATGCAAGTGGGGAGTGATAGATGTTCAATAATAGATATCAGAAAATAAATCTGATAAAACATGAATGGATACAGATTTGTTATTACATTAATTATACATGAAGTTCATTTTTAATTTATTTAAAATTATTATTATTTTGATTGAAATGTAATACATGTAATGTAATGCAAAATACATGAGTTCCGTCCATTATTAACAACAGAGAGCTTTTGCCCCTTATTAAAGGTGTTTTTTATTCAGACACACCTGCACTGCCGTGTTTGCATAGATGATGAATAATGTATTTCTCTCAGCGTCATCACCTCCTATGAGAGCTACAGTGAGAGCATTAATGTCAGATGAATGTTCAATTAAAACACACAAAGGTCTTGTGTATTTTTAGAAGTCCTCATCATTGCAGCGGCCCCATATTGTGTGCGTGCGTGTGCGTGTGTGTGTGTGCGGACTGTTTCCTCAGCAGCAGGGTCAGTCAGCAGCTCCAGAGGAAGGAGCTCTGACACAGATGCTCAGCATTGGACCACTGCAGTGGGACAACTTCTCTTCCTCCCTCTGTCTCCTACTGCCCCCTCCAAGGATTCCCCCTGTATCCTTTTTGTTCTAAATCCTCTCCTCTATGTTCTTCCATCCGGCAGCACTTCTTATTTCATCATCCTCAGATCACTTACTCTGGTCCTCCATTATCTCTGCCTCCTTTTTTTTTTTCTTTGCTCTGCTTGTCTTTGGCACTGACCTCCCCACGGCACTGCAGTGTAGGGGCAGATGCATCAACACACTTCCTTTCTTCTTTTCAACCTGTAAGGTGTATAACTCAAACCTATAGGCCTCATGCTGTCACAGTTGAGCACGCATACAAGCACCCATTGTCTGCAACACACCTGAGCATCTCAGGTGTAAGGGAAAAGATTTTGGTGTGTCACGTTAATTGAGTATTCCCCTTAAATAGAACTCAGATGTTCATGTTATATGGTAGGTACTGTATGTTCCAGCAGTGTCGCTGCTTTTGGAAGATTGAAAAATCATCCCAACAGTTGTTTGTTCTACTGGATGAAACATCTTATGTGCATGGTAATATATATATTGTCAATGTAGCTTTGGTAAATAAGAATAATAAATTTAAAATAAACAAATAAAAAATTTCATATTCAGATTTCATGACGCTAAACCAGACCTACCAACACATCTTTGTTTGACAGTGATATTTTTGTTATGAAAATATATTTACCGTGCAAATTAGTAATTATGTATAGAACATTTGCAGACATATTAGAAGACTGCAAACATTATCAAGGCTGCTGGTGTTACATTTCAAACAAATGTGCCAGTGTACCATTAGCATATCAACATGTCAACATTTGATTAATTTTGGGCACATATGCCTGGTCAAACTCTTTGGGGCCCAAGCGGTGTAACAACATGCTCCCGGTCCCGGTAATGAAATATTTGAAGGATTTGAATATTTGAAAGATCAAATAACAAGTTCTGGTTGTGTCCTCACCGGCTGTCAGCTTCCCTCTGCCTGTCAATAGAAGGCTTTTCACAGTGAGATACATTTCATAAGCCACTCTGAACTGCCGGTTATCTGATGCTGAAAGGACTCATTGGAACTGAATGAACAGTCAATTTCGTTTTGGGCTTGAGAATGAGGTTAATGCAGCCTTGACAATGATTTATCTCATTGTGTAGTCATGATTACAGTCATTGGTTATCCATGCACACGCTGTACATTCCCCAGTTAGAAAAAAGGCATATGGAAATCACAATACACAATATAAACACGTTAATGTTTGAATGAGTCACAATATGCAAGCCACCTGTGGTTAGTCAGAGGCACCGAAGCGACCCTCAGTTTGTCTGTTTCTTTCAAAGACCACAATTAAGCTAACCTATGCCACTGCGTAGAGATGGTCTATTTCCATTTTTTAACACTGGGCTAATCATCTATCCTATGCCACGGCATAGGTTAGCTTAAACCCTACAATTAAGATAGAGCTTAATTGTAGCGGAACAGGACAATCTAGACATCCAACAAAGCTATCTGACGGTGCTTCGCGGTGGAACGACATCCTCGCGTTGCAAGAGAGAGGGCTGCCACTCAAACAGATGACCGACATGCAACCATGTTCCAAAGTTTTGATGCAGGGGAGACTTTCCTGCCATGGGGAGACACCACTGTTCTGCTCTTTGGAACCGCATCCTCTGAACTGCAAGCACGGACATGCAAACTTTTTCAAAGGAACTACACACAGGCTGAACATCCTGGACGTGATGCCATCTAGCGGTTGCTGCATGCTCCGGCCGCACCCTGTGAAGTGCAGGACTTCACAATGCACAACAGTGCAACACTACATCACAGTTGGTTGTGTTCACAAGTGCAACGGGCCACACCTGACCACACCCAACTGGCTTGTTGGGTGTGGTCAGTGGTGCAACAGACTTGAACCTTTCAACCCATAGAGGTCAGTGCAACAATTTTGACTCCATACTTGATTTTTGCGTGGAGTTGCTCATTAACAGTCTAGGAGGCATCTTCACAGCACAAACTGTGCGAGTGGTGAACAATACTCCAACTTGTTGATACATCCAAAGACATTATTTGGATCGTTTAAATTTTAAGTGTAATTGATTTCCTGACCATGCAGGCACATGCTTAGGATTAGGAATCAAGTCTTTATCTTAGTAGTTTTAGTGTTATTGCTTTGATTGTATAAGGACGTCTAATGTCTGAAAATGCCTGTCTACAGGTAAAATGCCAAGACCCAGAACGCACTTAATAATAAATGCTATACCTGACTGAAGCTCTCACTGTCAACCAAACTGCATAAGAACTCTCCAGTATATTTATTGAAATATCTTGCAAACAAACTAGCTGAAGGGACAACATTAAAACCTACTTAAAAATAAACAACAAGCTAAGAGCTCTACAGCCTGAGCTACTCACAGAGTACTGTACAAAGGGAAGTCCAAAGACAATGTTTCCTGACTCGCATAGCATAGGCAAGCAGAGTAGAGAAAGGGAACCTTGTTGGAAAGCAGATAATGTTACAGCTAAAGCCTTAGGGTCAAATAGAGAGCCTTGTAGGACAAACACAGTCTGAGGGAAGCCAAAACACAAAGGGATCATTTTCAGAGCATTTCACTATATTCAGCACAGTAGCAAATAGCTGGTGTCTTGGGCATCACACAAACTACCTAAAGTATGAGGAAATTATTCAACTGGTTTATAATATCATTCCACAATCTGATGCCACCTTTTAGGTTTTCACAGTTTAATTTATAGTAGATTCATATGAAAATGAAATATTGGTGCATAAAGAACTATTCTAAATTGAGCCCCTGCTCATTTTACTAGATTAACTTTAGGTATTCAGGGAACCTTTTTTTAATGTTCAACCAGTGAAGTGCATGATAACCAAATAGCTCAAATTAAGCATTTATAAGAGGAAGCCATCACATCATCAGATTATATATTTTTGAAAGAGGTAGCATACAAATTGAGAGTTGCCTCTGTGCCTCTGAAAGAAATGTAGCTGGCTTACATTCATTATATCATCCAATGATGACCCTGTGCTCACAGGGCATTGTTGATTCAGCTGCCACGACTGGATTATAAAGCTGCATTAAGTAATTCTTTGACCACTACGGGGCGGAAAGACTCCAGAACAAGTTCACAACAGTTAGCAATTAGCTTATGAAGTTGTTATGGCTAACATGTTAGCAAACAGTTGCCTACTTACAAATCCAGCAGAAACAGAGCAACACGGACATCTCTTTGGTCTCCTTTTTCTGGCCACCTGTTGAATGTAATTCCAATATTCACTGGCATTTAGCCCTTGCTTGGTCTTCCAGCGCATAAATAATATATCTAACTCTTATTGACTTCTTAGATGTTCCAAGTTTCTTCACCGGTTACTTCGGCTCTTTGCCATTTTGCGCTGTGGCAAACAATTGGCTGTTTTTAGCCCCTGGTTTGGGAGCGGCTGCCCACGGTCGTGTACGAACAGACATTGTTTTGTTTCTCTCTCTCTATGGACACCACAACAATTAGCTGAAAATGGCTGATAGCTGTGCAAACCTTTTGTAAGATGTTGATTCTCAGGAATACTACCCATAAGCAGGAGGGGGGTCGTGTAAGTAATGCCACAAAGTATTTCTTAATGCATCTTTAAATCAAGTCAACATGCTCTAATGTATGCAGGTTTCCATTCCGTCTAAGGACTAGACCAGGTGATTTCATTGTTTAAGGCGCTTTCAACCAGGGAGGAAACACTCACTGAAATGACATGGTGTAGTTTTTGATTGGAAGGAAAATCTCCATTGCACATGGTTCCAGATCCCTGATCATCAGAAGTTTAGCAATAATTCGGCCCACATCATCTCTGTTGCTCTGATGCAGTAACAACGTCACTGATTTTGAAGGATAAAGTTTTATGGCTCTGTACACACCTTGCTTAGTGTAGTCAATAAAGGCATGAGCTGATTTTCCCTCCTCCATGCCCTTGCTGCAGGCTACCTGAGGTCTGGGTTAATGAGCCCAGTAGTGCAGGCAACGTCTTAGTCGTTCCGTGACTTTTTTTTCTTCTTTTCCTGAAAAGCGATCTTTGAATTAAAATATCTCAACATCCAGGTTTCACTTTGACACACTTTCCCCAATGAGCATCCCAGCGTGACATTTGGATTATGCTTAATGGGTGGAAGAATTCCACTTTTGCTGTTAATTAATCACACAGAGATGATGTGGAGCCTATTTTTCACACAGATTTACAGCATGTCTCCATGGCATGTCTCCACTGCTAATCAAACTAAAAGCTCATCTGTTCGACCCTCCGTCACAAAACCTCTCACACCAAATATATAGAAGATTAAATCAGACTTTCACTATGATCCAAATAAGAGACAAATGAAATGAACTTTTTTGTCTCCGGTTCACACAGAGTTTAGAGCCATTTAATCCCCCTTTGATTCTCCATCCGCACCTGCTTGATCAGCATCCTTTCATCTTCCGCACCTCTGCTCTCCTTTCACTCCCTCTCCCCTCTCCTCCTTCTGTCCTACTGGGTTGTGGCCAAAGCATCAAGCATTGTCTATAATAGCTAGGCAATTAGGTATCAACAGAACTCCTCTGAATTAACCGTTATGCCAAGTAAAGCCGGCTATTGATAATGCTCAATAGGTGTATTCCTCAACTGGTGATGGTTGCAGAGGACATGGGTCAGGAGCAGAGAGAAGGTAAGGGAAAGGGGGGAGGCAGTGATGACTGTGGGGGAGGGGGGGGCTGTATAACAGAAGGGAGCCCTTGGACAAGCCTTGGTGAGGTGTGTGGGGGAGTGTGGGTGGCGTGGGGGTCAGGGGAGGGAGGGGGGGTCTTGAACTGATACAGAATACCACATAAAAGTACCCAGCTCACCAGTATGAACACAAGCCTGATTATTAAAGCCTTTACTGTCTTACCTTCCAATCATGGTCGAGTGCTGCTGGACAGCCGCCTCCAGCAGCCTCTCCAAAATGGTCCATTCCCCCATGGTGATGGAAAGGTTGCGGGACTCTCAGCAGAAGCGGGACTTGGGGAGCCAACCCCCCTCTTTCTCCGGTGGAGCCTTTCTTCTCCTCTCACCTCTTCCTCCCAGGACCGGACCGCACGGAGGGGACCAACCCGGTCCCCCCCTCAGCAGCAGCAGCTCCCTTTTGACCTCTACACGTTGACCTGGACGGTCCTCAGCGCGTCTTCGACTGCGCGTTACGAGGGTGAGCGTCTTCTCCCGGGCCGGTCCCGCTGCGCTTCTCCTCCACTGGTGGAGGAGAGGTGCTGAGCTGATTGCCTCCCCCTCCTCTCTCCCCCTCAGTCTCGTACCTCACCACCCACAACCCCCCCCCCCCCACCCCCCTCTCCCCCCTCTCCCCTGTGCAGTGATGCTTGTCCTCCCCCTGCCGCACCACTCTGCTCTGCGCTACGGCATATGCTATAGCTCACTGTGTGACAGCCATGATCGCCATCTCTTTTCCACTCGCTTCGCTCCGTCTCCCCCCTCTCTCCCCTCCCCTGTCCCTGCCTTCGTCCTCCACCCTACCCCCAGGGCACTCCTTGTACTTTACCTGCACTCCCTGCCATCAGAGCCGCTTTGCGCTCGCCCTTGCATTGTGTGGGATCGTTTCCTTTTGCTGCACCCTTGCTACAACCTGAACGCACGCGAACGCTCCGTACTCCGCATGTAGCCGACCCTCCCTCGCTCACCTCAAGCGAACAGCGGCGTAAACGCGCGCGCACGCACTCGATGACAGCTCTCAAATCCCCACTCTGTCCCACTTCCTACTGAGGACCGCAGATCCGCGCCGGCACACACGGCTCCTGCCTGCTGAACGTCATTTTACGTCAGGGGGAATGGTCGCCCCCACGGCTCGGAGCACTACAAGCACCCATAAAAAAAAAAAAAACCTGCACACACATACACACACGCACTCACACACACGCCGCACACTCAGAGCCGCACACGTAAACACATTGCCACCCAGCGCATCAGTAATAAATCAGCTGCCTTGCTGCATCCAGTGAGGCTGAGCCGAGGCAGTGTGCTGCAGACCTGCTGTCCTGTGTTGTCCCCCCGGCTAATTTCTGCACAGTCCAATGCTCAGAGTCACGTCTGCTGCAGAGAGCGGGGATGAAACGCTGTCCTGAGATGCCTACTGCCGGGCTCCATCATCCCTGGGTGCCTCTCGCTCCCCCCCCCCCTCCTCCTCCTCCTGCTCTCCTTCAACCTCCTCTCTCCTCCTCCTTCCCCTCCTTTGCTCACGCCTGTGTGTGCAGATCTCGGGTCTTGCAAGCTACCACTGCCTCAGTGTTCTGTCCCCATCTCAGCTTTGTGCTCTCCCTCTCTCATGGAATCGCTCTATCTCTGTCACACACTGCGAGCATGCAACACCCCCTCCCTCTCTCCTCCTCTCATAGATCTCTTCTCTCTCCTCCCTCTCTCTCCCTCCCCCCCCTAGCTCCTCTGGTAAATGTGCTTGGATTGCTACCGTGATCGCTGCTTTACCTATGCTTGCAAGAATGCCTCCCACCACACCGTGCTGTGTCTGTTACTGCCTGATGTGCCACAGAAAGTCCAGATCTAAAGCCGGGCCTTCTGCCTTGTGTCTCCAATGCAACCCTTCCTTCCAGTCGGGGAGCTCGGCGGTGTTTCGTCGTACTCTTTTAATGCTCTCTCGCTTTCTTTCGCTTTTGCCTCCCTCTTTGTCACACGTCTTTAAGGCCTATATTTCTAGGAGGAGGCGAACAGGGGGAATTGTGGCTCTGCTCCACCCCATCTACCCCCCCCCCCCCCTTTCTCCATCTCACTGTGTAGAGAGTGACAACACACCTATTTCACCCGGCCGTAACTCTCATAGCCGTCCTGCGTTTCCTCCCCTCATCTTCTCTTTCTTTTCTTTTCTCCATCCTCTGCCCCCTGTGAACCCTCTCCCTCTCAGGAGAGATGAGTGCCGTGGATTACTCTGCTATGACATTGAAAGCTGCATTCATTCGATTTTTGTAAAGGTGGTGTGGAAATGAGGAGGACTCCCTCCAACAGAAACGGGCAGATGTAGAGGGTAATTAACTTGTTCGCACACACAGCACAACACGTGTGTATATCTAAAAAATACATACACACAGAGACAATAAAGAACCACACATTTGTTTGTTTTACTCCTGGATGTGGGTTGGATGTTTTCCCTTTATAGAGCACTGATTCAAGTAAATGAATGCAGTGGCATGACAAGGGAGCAGTAGACTGGTATGAAATCATGGCTGGAGGTGAAAAGGTTCAATTCCTTTGTGCGGCAACTCTATTTAGTCACGCGTCTTTGATTTTCTATGACATGCTTTTCTAGTTGGCGGCTTTTTTGTTGCAGAATAAGGTGCCTTCTGTTGGGGCCCTTTGGAAGATTTGACACCTTTACTTAATCAAATCCTCTGCTTTGGTTTTTCTGAAAAACAGAACCAGCAAATTGGGGTAAATTCACAACCACATCCCGCCCACAACAACCTCTATGGTGCATCAGTGATAGATCAATCTATCCAGTTGTGTCTGTGCATTAAAACATGATGAAAACATCTCTGCATGTAATCTGTGCGGGAGAGAAAGACTGCGTGAGGTTGAGAGAGCAAAAGAGGATTTTTTTTTTGTTTGTTCAGCATCTTCAGGAGGGGGGGCGGGGACTCGGGGTCTTTCACTCATCAAGGACATATGGTGGTGTAGCAGAGCTGTTAGTGGGTGCAGGGGGGGGGGGTGGACAGTGGAGTGTAATGGCTCAAGATTGGCGATGCTTGGTCACAAGCAGAGCATGCTGAAGCGCTGGCATCAGCCGGTTGGCGCTCTGAGATTTCAAATTCGGATGAAATGTAAGAGAGAAAGCGAGAGAGAGACGCAGATGTGTTTTCCGTAAATTAGAACAGTCAGTGCCAAGCACGCGACAAACAAATGCATTCCTCATGAACATTAACATAACATTAACAATAACAAAAATGCAATTCATGTTCATAAAGGTCCTAACGGAAGAAGTGTAAATGTAATAGTCAAAGAACGGTAAGTGTAAAACCAGGCACTACAGTGTATTCTGCAGGGATACCATATCATAAGACCTTATGTGTCCCATATGTAAGGTGATATTATCCTCATAATGAGGGGGCTTGATGGCATGTGGAAATCAGAGGGGATTTGCAATTACATTGTGATGAATCTGGGTTTAGTGTACAGTGCCTCAACAATACCCCTGCTGTTTCAATCCACAAATATGATATAGTGGATTGTTATGGATGAAGCAAGTGTCCCCCTGTGAGTAGCCACAGGGCTTAAACCTTCTAGACCGCAGCTGTCCGGTGAGCTGGAGGTCATACACAATCTAACATTGATTCCAGTGACACTACAATTTTGTCTGACATAATAACTTCCAGAGATAGTACTATCCATAACTGTGTGTGAAACGATTTCCCTTGGATATTCATGTCAGTTGGCTTGATTTTGAAAGATCATTAGAAGAAACCTGCAGAAATCAAGACTTTGCATAAGTATTACCTGGGATGAAAAAAACCTACGTTATGTTTGAGTTTTATCTTTAAGATGGCACCTTCCTGGCTCATTTTAAATAGGCCTGAGTTACAAAGAATTGTTAGCCTGAATGAGTATTACACATATACACTAACAAAAAAGGATTAATTAATTAATTAATTCAAGTCAATAACAACTAGGAACAAAGCAATAAATATATAACATAGGATTTTACGTAAGTACATCAGTGATCTTCTGTATTGAGAGGAAATATAAGGCAAAAATAACTCGTGAGACGACCTATTGATTGAGCGAGGAAATCATAGAAGGTGCTTAGGTATTGGCAGTGGGGGGGTAGCTACGCCCTCTTGTGGACATGCAAACACATAGCAATCTCCATTCTCTATTTTGGTTTAACCTTTAGCCTTCTGTTTGACCACCTGGTGACACGGATGTGGTTGATATTTTAATACATGTCAATTTGTGTTTAATTATTCAGTGCGTTTATCTTCTGCATGGCTGCACCACTGTTTTTCTCGGCCAGTAGATGGCAGCATATCAATATGGCCGACTAACTAACAGTCTTAACTTTGTGTCCACAGAAGAAGACTCTCTGGTCCAGACATGTCAGAGCAATTACAGTGTTGCTAACTTCTCCGCAGTAGTTAGGGAGTTGTCAAAAAGTGTCTGGGACCTTACAGGAAGGATTTAAGAGCACCAAACCTTGCCGCGCGGTCTGGTGGCTGAGGTTTGTCGAATCAGCCAAAGTTAACTGAGCCCAGACCTCTTATATCTATCATCCGCTGGTTGGCTAGCATTAGCTAGCATTAACTGGCTAGCTGGGGAGCTGCCGAAAAAAGTAACGTCAAGGCTTGTTTCATACAGTCATGTCTTCGGCCGGAGACTTCGGAAACCCTTTAAGAAAATTTAAATTGGTCTTTCTTGGGGAACAGAGTGGTAAGTGTGACGTAAACGTTTAACGCTGCTGGGATGTCGAATATGTGTGATGCTTCAATTGAGTTAAAGTTAAGTTGAGTTGGCTAGCTAACAGCAGAGTTTGATGGCTTCGATGGGGTGATTAACGTCAACCGGTTAGCTTAGCTAGCATTAGCTGCGTAACGTTAAACTGGGCACGGTGACGGTATTGCGACACCGCAACTTATTCCAAATGCGGGTCCACGTCTGCTTCATGGCCGTGCAAGACATTTTCCTTCATGAGTCACGCCTGTGTAATGGACTTGGCGTAACCTCCGTGGTGAGCTGAGGCAACCTGCGGCGTCAGCTAACGTTAGTAGAAAGTTAACAAGTATCTATA
Source organism: Pungitius pungitius (assembly GCF_949316345.1). Lineage (NCBI taxonomy): Eukaryota > Metazoa > Chordata > Actinopteri > Perciformes > Gasterosteidae > Pungitius > Pungitius pungitius. The sequence goes on along the minus strand of NC_084915.1, from coordinate 8,285,560 downwards.
AATGTGAGGTAGTTTAACAAAGTAGCGTGAAGTAGAGGGGACAGTAGTTCAAAATATAATAACATAAGTTAAATGTTGTCTAACCAGTGCTCCTTAAGCGGAGGCCACGTTGTACACTGTATGTACAGCTGTGCTCAGAAGAAGGCTGTAAATCTCAGTCAGAGTCCCTGATTACCGAGCTCCGTGGATGCGCCCTGGGGGTCTCCTCTGGGAAGGAGCGATGCATCCCAAATACCAAACCTGTCCAGTAGCATTTCGTCACTCTCCCTACTGGTTTAGCTGACTCATTTAAGGCATTATGTCCTACAATGTGCTTCTCCACCCCCATCAATAAAAGCCACACTTTGTGTGTTTGTGTTGGACTTTGTATGATCAGCTGTGGCTCCTTGTGTGGGCTTTGGCATTGCCATCATCGCTTGATGCGCCGTGTAACCGGTCAAGTAACACAAGCACATTGTGAGGCTGGAGAGCCCTTTTTTGGGTGTTCAAAACAACCGTAAGAGTGTGTCAGAGAGTGGTGGTTTTACAGATAACTTATTTAGAGAATGTAGGAGTGAACAGGAGCACGAAATACCATAAAGGTTGGTCGGTTAAGGGCTGGGCACAGCGAAGATAAACATTTTACACGTGAAATATACAGGGAGCCTGGTTCCCAACCTTTCTCGTCTCTCAACATTCCTCAACCCTTTATTTTTTCATAGAAATAAGTGAACCACACCTCATTTATCGACAACCCTTTCAAAGGGAAGCGAGAGCTTGATGACGTGCTCCTTTCAGCCTCAGTCCAGTATCAGGGTTCTAACTGAGGTTCATGACTTGTTCTCAGCTGTATGACTCTATTTCTCACAGTAGCTAGTAGTCATCCCTTTTTAAATTACTAACATTTCCAATTGTCAGCACGGTTGTACACGGTTGACTGAGGGGGTGCGGGCGGACTCCGCTGGTGGGAGTGTGTTCACCTGTGTGTGCGCACATAAATTATAATATTGGTAGGGGAATCACTCATGATAGACCATTAATTACATTATTCTGAATTGCATCCGATTAAAAAACAAAACCAAGTTAAAGGTCATTGCACTTACAGTACTTTGTTGTTTGTTTGTCTTTTAGTTGGAAAGACTTCGCTGATCACCAGGTTCATGTACGACAGCTTCGACAACACTTACCAAGTGAGACCAATATCTCCGCCTGATTGAATTGATACTGTCCATATTCCTTAACACAACATTAATGGTTTGAGCAAAATCATGCATAACTACTTTTCACCCATTTTCAGGCCACAATAGGAATAGATTTCCTGTCGAAAACAATGTACCTTGAAGACCGAACGGTAAGAACTATTGAATTAGTCATTGATTGTTGGTTGCTCTAGTCTTTGTTCAGGTGGGAGACATTTTCCTCGTGACACTATGTTTTGGTGCAAGTTATATCAAAGGAGCCCCAAAAATTCAGTTGTGTTCTCTTGTGACAAACACACACAGCATATCTACTGCCCCCCGCACAGTCTTTCTCCCCTCAACACAAGTTTTCTTTTCTCTCCTTCCTACCCCTCCATCTATTGTCTTCATTCCTGTTTTGAAATGAAACACCTTACTTGATCAAGAGCAGAGGGTTGATGACAAGTGAAGGGTGATTATTTATTTATTCCCCTCAGGCTCCTTCTGGTGGTCATTCGCTACCTGCATGCACTTGGTTCTCTCTGAACTCCCTCTTTTTCTTTCCCCCATTTGTCTAACTTCATGCTGTTTAATTGATTTATTTTAAATTTTACTTTTTGTCAACATAACTTGCCTCATTTTTTTTTTCTTGTTTATTTTCATCCCTTTTTTGTTTTTGTTTGTTTTTTTTCCGCTTCTTTTGTTTCCCATCCCCTTCCTGCCCCACAGATCAGGTTGCAGCTGTGGGACACGGCGGGGCAGGAGAGGTTTCGTAGCCTCATCCCAAGCTACATCAGAGACTCTGCCGCCGCGGTAGTAGTGTATGACATAACAAGTAGGTGGATCACCTGCGCACTCTCTCTTTTGAGTGATCGTTTGAGCACTTACTCCTGTTGGTGAATGGTTGTTGTGTGATGTGACGCAGGCAGACATTTATTTTGATAAAATAAAAATAATCATGGTCAATATGTAAACTTTCTTCCTGTCCCTATATGGCCTGTTTTCTCATTGGATGCTTTTCATCTCCTGAATACTGATGTGCTGCTTCCTGTTTCTCTCTCTCAGATGTCAACTCCTTCCAGCAAACCACAAAATGGATTGATGATGTGAGAACTGAGAGAGGAAGTGATGTCATTATCATGTTGGTGGGAAACAAGACAGACCTGGCAGACAAAAGGTAATGTCGTCCTACTTCCTCCTGCTTCTGTGTAAGCGAGTCTTCTCCAGCGATAGCATTCTAATGAAGTCATTGATCGTTACTGCTCTCTATCAATAGAGTTCCTCAGCCCCTTTTCTGAGGCCGACCAAATTCTCTCTGCCCTCTGTGGATGACAATGCTCTCATTCATTCTTTTTAAAAAGAAAGGCTCTCTTTGTTTCAACCCACATCGTCTGAAAATATTGATTAGCTAATCTTTAACCGAGCAAGCTCATGAATGTATTGATATTTTTATCTTAAAGTGTGTGCTATTTGATCCACTTTATCCTCTTGTTTGAAGTAGCGAGTTGTACAATGTCTTTCGCTGTGAATCTTTTAACCCCCTTATCTACCGCAGGCAAGTATCTATTGAAGAGGGTGAGCGGAAAGCCAAAGAACTAAATGTTATGTTTATTGAGACTAGTGCGAAAGCGGGCTACAACGTAAAACAGGTAGGAGTGTGTGTGTGTGTGTGTGTGTGTGTGTGTCGTGCTCTGTTGTCCTGCTCTGGAAGCTGCCACCTGTGCCCCACCTCCAAAAGGTTGCCTTCCACAATTACAGTTCAGGTGTTGGGTGGATCTATTTCTTTGGATCCTAAAAGAGTCATCCTAGAATACTGTACACCTCCTTTTTAAATAGCTATTTTAAAACTTACCACCTGATTCATTGTGCTTTCACTTTCCAAATGTAAAGCGCTCTTCTCCGTTGAGGGACATTGAATAGCTGACTTTTGGCCTCAAGCGCAGATGGCAGTAGCACCAGGAAGGGGCACGGCTTCTTAGTCCACTTCAATGTACTCAGTCTGTATTTTCTTTCTCCTTGTCTTTTTGTCGATGTGTTTGGCTGATGTGTGCGTGTCCCTGTTTGGGTTTTGTGCGCGATGACTTGTAACTCATCAGGCAGATAACCACAGAGGAGGGAGAACAGAGAGCAAAAGAAATGAATGTTCTGTTTATTGAAACGAGTGCAAAGACAGGCTACAATGTCAAACAGGTAGAGCGCTGTGTGTGTGTGTGTGTGTGTGTATATTCCTCATGCGCTCTTCTGATTGGCTTCCATTTAACACATGCATGCATTCAAGCATGATGGGTGCTTTATACTTTGGCTCTTTGTTTGCAATTGAGGTGTATTGCTATTTTTCAAACCATTGATCAAGGAGCCCTAAAGGTCAGAGTTTGAAAATCAATTGGCCCTTTCCACATCAGCACATTTTGACTTGTGTAATTTATTATAATTATTATTGCCCGGTTATATTTAGATGGGCATATCCTGCATGCTGGCTCACTGGAGTCTCTCTGACACACTTGGGAGCATAAATGGTTTAATTAATTGCACGTGTGTATACCCCACTACCACGAGTGGGAACGGCCTATGCCACGACACGGACCAGATGTGCTGTTGGTGTTGCATGTGCGTGAAGTCTGATCTTGCGTTATGTGTTTTACTGAGGGGGGGGGGGGGGGGGTAGGCATGTTGAGAATCATTATAAACTCAACACTCCCTTTTTCAAAAATCATTATAAATCATTTGAAGTCCTCCGAGTTCTATCGATGGAAGGTCTCACTGAGCCACACCATCTTTGGACCATTCCGCTGTGCATCATTTTAATCAAATTTGAAGAAAGCTCTGGTGGTCTTCCTTTGTGCGAGCTTCAAGCGAACCACATTCTAAATCATGTCTGGGGATTATACACAGAAAGCTATCTTGATTTTTGTCCTGTGCTGCTGTCAGGCTTTGCATATATTTCATTCTGTGCCACACAAAGCATCTGGTTTTCTTTTCCCTCTCAGCTATTTCGGCGTGTTGCAGCAGCCCTCCCTGGAATGGATTCCACGCAGGACAAGAGTAGAGAGGACAGTATCCTTTGTGTACACAATGCGTGTGTCCGTCATGTCTGAAGGGAGTCAGGAGGCCTCCACGCTATTTTTATTTTGAGTCGTATGGCCGGTGCCTTCCAGAGGTCATCTCTACTGCAGCAGTGTGACACCGTCACTTTACATTTATTTTACTACTCAGGTCTAGTGTCCACTAGACAATCTTATGAAAATACTCATCCCTACTAGGATGCATGGTATACTAAGGAATATGACCTCAGGAGAAAAAAATGTTTTGTGATTCTTCAACCGTTTAAGGTTCACCATCTTCAAATCCTTCATAGTTGTCTCCAATAACTTAAGCGTGGGAGGCCGTTGTAGAGTTAGGTTGATTCTAAACATTACATTACATGTCATTTAGGTGACGCTTTTATCCAAAGCGACGTACAATAAGTGCATTTCCACATAGAGATACAAACTCAGAAGAACAAGTAACAAGAAAGTACATTTTTCATCAAATGAGTAGTTTCAAAACATGTTATAGAAAAGTGTCATTATAAGTACAATTTAAGTGCTACCATTTGTTAGTGCTACGGTTTGCTGGTGTTTTAGAATTTAAGAAATGTTCCGTACATTTTCGAGTTGCATTTTCTCGTCATGTGATCTTCCTTGACTCTTAAACCCCCCCAGTGATCGATGTAAAGCTAGAGGTAACACCAGAGCAACCCGTCAGCGAAGGAGGCTGCTCCTGCTAATGCCAGCTCATCTCATTGCGTGATATTTCTCCTCTGGCTTTTTATCCAACTCAGTTAATTTTTTTGTATCTGTACCTTTTTGACTCCTCCCATTTTTGTTTCCCGGCCTGAAAGAGCTCCGACACTACATCCCTTATGCTTGCCATTGTTAAAGAACCTGCTCTGAAAGTCATAAATCACTCACAGTGAATATTTGCAGCTGTTCTGTGTCATCTCAAACAAAAGTCACAGTGCTGTAGTTTGTGTCTGAAGAGTACTTTTTATGAACCAAACCAAAATATGTTTAGGGCATCAAAGGTTGGTTTTAAGAGTGAGAATATTCTATCAAAACGCACAACGTGGTTGATGTGTGCATTTGTCCGTAAACATAATTTTGGTTGTTGCAATTGTCTGGCAAAGATTAAGTCATAAATCTGTTTGTTTGTTTTAACAATGGACTCATTTGTAGAGAAGATTTCTAAGTTGCATTGAGGTGAATCAATTGGGCCACGTAAACTATAACATGGACTAGGCCTTTTGGTGCCAGTAACAGCCGAGTCAAGGTTCTTCCAGCTGCAAGATATGACACATGAACACACTGTCAGGGCATTGTCTCAGACCAGCACAAACGCACACACTACAAAAGCAGCACTTTCACTCCATCCTCATTACCGTCCTTCCTCTCGGCCCACAGTTGTCCCCGAAGATGGATTATGTTTACCTTGGCTTCCATTTTCCGTTTTTATTTTAGTAGGTCTTTAATTTCTTTTTAAACACTACAGATATTATAGATTTAAAACTATTTCTTTAAATATAGTGTCTGAGAACAATGTTTTCACATAAAGTCCTAATCATAAAACCCACTGTTAACATAGATATGGAGATATATGCCTCTTGGAGTTCAATTGTTAAGGGCTTCCTTGGCTTGGGGTTTATATAGTTTGGATTCTGATGAACACTTTAAATACTTATTTTTTCTTTTGCTGGGTGATTTGTAGGTATTGATCTTTTGTTAGTGATTATTCCACATGTGTATTTAATCCTCAATGATTTGTGATATTTATTTCAATTTGATTCATATTTCTTTTTTATTGCTGTTAATATCTACATTTTAGAATCAAGAACTGAATCGCTAATAGACTATGCAGCCATCTTTAGCAGAAGAGTAGAGAGCCGCTGCTGTTCCCTCAAACACCTCTAGATGGCAATTTAATCTTACTCATAATACAGTGCAATTTTGTGTGAGCTTATTTGGAGGACAGTACAATTTGTACAGCATAATAGCCGTTATGTTTCTGTCTGGAATGGTTTTAAATGAAAAAAATAAAAATGCACGTTTCACTTCTGCTTATATTCATCGTTTTATTGAGCGTGTTAAGGTTTGCAACCGAGTATACACTCACCGGCCACTTTATTAGGTACACCTGTCCAACTGCTCGTTAACACTTAATTTCTAAGCAGCCAATCACATGGCGGCAACTCAGTGCATTTAGGCATGTAGACATTGTCAAGACAATCTCCTGCAGTTCAAACCGAGCATCAGTATGGGGAAGAAAGGTGATTTGAGTGACTTTGAACGTGGCATGATTGTTGGTGCCAGAAGGGCTGGTCTGAGTATTTCAGAAACTGCTAATCTACTGGGATTTTCACGCACAACCATCTCTAGGGTTTACAGAGAATGGTCCGAAAAAGAAAAAACATCCAGTGAGCGGCAGTTCTGTGGGCGGAAATGCCTTGTTGATGCCAGAGGTCAGAGGAGAATGGCCAGACTGGTTCGAGCTGATAGAAGGGCAACAGTGACTCAAATAACCACCCGTTACAACCAAGGTGGGCATAAGAGCATCTCTGAACGCACAGTACGTCAAACTTTGAGGCAGATGGGCTACAGCAGCAGAAGACCACACCGGGTGCCACTCCTTTCAGCTAAGAACAGGAAACTGAGGCTACAATTTGCACAAGCTCATCGAAATTGGACAATAGAAGATTGGAAAAACGTTGCCTGGTCTGATGAGTCTCGATTTCTGCTGCGACATTCGGATGGTAGGGTCAGAATTTGGCGTCTACAACATGAAAGCATGGATCCATCCTGCCTTGTATCAACGGTTCAGGCTGGTGGTGGTGGTGTCATGGTGTGGGGAATATTTTCTTGGCACTCTTTGGGCCCCTTGGTACCAATTGAGCATCGTTGCAACGCCACAGCCTACCTGAGTATTGTTGCTGACCATGTCCATCCCTTTATGACCACAATGTACCCAACTTCTGATGGCTACTTTCAGCAGGATAATGCGACATGTCATAAAGCTGGAATCATCTCAGACTGGTTTCTTGAACATGACAATGAGTTCGCTGTACTCAAATGGCCTCCACAATCACCAGATCTCAATCCAATAGAGCATCTTTGGGATGTGGTGGAACGGGAGATTCGCATCATGGATGTGCAGCCGACAAATCTGCGGCAACTGTGTGATGCCATCATGTCAATATGGACCAAACTCCCTGAGGAATGCTTCCAGCACCTTGTTGAATCTATGCCACGAAGAATTGAGGCAGTTCTGAAGGCAAAAGGGGGTCCAACCCGTTACTAGCATGGGGCACCTAATAAAGTGGCCGGTGAGTGTACGTAGTATCTTAAAATCTGAATTGTAAATGATAGATGAAATCGTCATTATTGCAGGTATGATCTTTTCAGAGTTCGAACGGTTTATCGTTGTGTGGATCTCTACTCTCGCGAGACTTTCAAGAATCACCCATCGCTGTCCTTTCAGAGCTGTTGCCGTGGTAACCAAGATCCACAACTGCTTCTATCGGGCTTTGGTTATTTTGAGACTAAAATTGAGACCGGGACATATTCAGCTTTTCCTTAATTATTTAGGTTTGTTTTGAGCTTTTACCTCCACGATGGTTAGCGACCACTACGAGACGCTGGAAATAAACAGAAACGCCACAGATGCAGATATAAAAAAGGCGTAAGTTTTTGTAAACTAGAGCCACCAATCGATATAACGTTAAATATAAAACTGCAGGATCAGGCGTTTGTGCTTATTGTCAGTGTTCCTCTTTTACGTTTTTTTTTAACTAGATTTCGACGTCTCGCATTGAAGTTTCATCCGAGCAGAAACAAGCAAACTGGAAGCGCCGAGAAATTCAGTCAAGTGGGGGAGGCCTACGATGTGTTGAGCGACCGTAAGTAAACGCACTCCATCGTTTACCGAAACACCGCCATCTGAACCGTGGTTCACTGCATGGATACGGGCATTGACTACAACCATAACCGTATGTTATTTTGAGATAGTCCGGAAGAAGGCAACCTATGACAAGTTTGGTGAGGACGGATTAAAAGGTGGGATCCCACCCGAGTTTGGCTGCAGTGGGGCTTGGTCATCTAAATATGTCTACCATGGGAACCCAGAGAAAACATTCAGAGAGTTCTTTGGAGGCGACAACCCTTTTGCCGGTGAGGGAAACGGACCATACGGTGGTTGTAGTCATTCGATTGAATACCAATTACAGTAACTAGTGGATTTTTTTTGCTAGACTTTACAAATGATGCCCCACTTCACTTTGGTGGCCTGCAACCGGGAGTGGTGAAGACACAAGATCCTCACATGGAGAGAGATCTTCATTTGACCCTGGATGATCTCTTCAATGGGTGCACAAAAAAGGTTAAGATATCTCGCAGGGTAAGAGATAGTGTTGGTGAGCTGCATCATCTTTTGTCCCACAGCTCATTCATACAGTTACTCATGAGGGCCTTTCTTGTTTGAATAGGTTATTAATGAGGATGGATGCACATCCAGTATCAGAGACAAGATCCTGACTATAGCTGTGAAGCCTGGGTGGAAAGAAGGCACAAGAATTATTTTCCCCAAAGAGGGAGATCAGGTAAAAGAACAATCCATCGTGACTTGGTTTTAAGATTTTACATTAAGATTTAAACAAGATTTAAGTAAATGGTGGTCATTGATGACCATGTGTTGGAATACTGTTTGATCGGGATGAAAGTAAAGTCAAGCTGTGGGCATTTGTCGGTTCCTTTGCGCTGTCCCCGGTGCTGATTTATCAACTACTGTGCTGGATTTTATTGGATCTGATGCAATGCCACCAAGAGGTGGCCTCAGATGATGCTTATTTAAAAACAAATTACTAACTTATTCTTATTCTCTTTACCCTCTCATGTTTGCTTTGGTGGGAACCTGACTGCAAAATTATCTATGCGCTGTATTCAATCTTTAGGGACCGAACAGCATCCCTGCAGATATTGTGTTCATAGTGCGTCAGGAGAGTCATCCCCTGTTCGTAAGACAAGGCAGTGACCTGATCTACAAGGTGCAAATCACTCTAAAGTTGGTGAGTCGTGTTAATGAGAGCCATAATAATTACTGGCATAAGTTTTGGTTTAAGCAGATTTAACCTCAGAATCTTTCGGACAGGCCTTGACGGGGTTCTTCATGGATGTGCCGACACTAGATGGCAGGCTAATCACTATCCCCATCAATGACATTGTGCAGTAAGTGGAATTCCAAATTACTGCATTCATTTTTTAGTCATTCCTGTTAATTTGAAACTCTCAAAACCTATTTAAACATATAAATCAAATCGGACAGAGCCAAACATGAAAGATTCCATCCATTTATAATAACTGCATACCAATATTACAAAGTTGTTTCTTGATTAAAATACATTGTTTATATTTGTGCAACCTCTGCATCAATTAATACTTTCCTCTCTGATTTGTTTCACAACACAACAGCCCTTCGTACAACAAAGTGGTGACTGGAGTGGGAATGCCACTGTCCCAGGATCTTTCCCAGAGGGGAAACCTCATTGTCACTTTTGACATCCAGTTTCCCAAGAAGCTCTCTGCTGAAAGCAGGGATCTGATTAAACAAGCTCTGGCTTCTAAATATTGAACATATTATAATACATGTGTTTCTATCTTGTGACTCGTGACTAGTGTGGTCACGCGTGATGGAGACGTGTCAACACGATATGTACAGCTTTGACACGTTGACTTGAAATGTATACTAGGAGGCGACAAGTCATAAAGACATTTGTAAACACCACCACTCTGCCACAATATCTGCCTTCTTACAGACAATAAAGTTTACTGTGTAGATGTGAAGTTGTGATTTGCAGCCATCATGGCTCGTTTCAGCTGCTCGTACGTCACAAACATCACCACGTTCCACGAGCCCAGACGTAAGAAAGATGGCGTGAATCTCAAGAAAAAAAAAGATCAGAGCCTTTGGTGTAGAACTGTTTGACGGAGTCATAGAGACCAATGCGGACCGAGGCAAAGCTCATCTGCCTCTGGAGTCCGGCCACCAGTCCACTATAGAGGCTCCTGGGCCCCTCTGTACGCACCATGGTGATGATGGTGCCAAACACTCCACGATACTTCAGTGCAGACCCTCTCCCTGCAGCTTGTGAAGCCATGCCCTCGCCTTGTATCTGTGCAAGATTTTAAAAAAGTGAGAATAGGAAAGTATTACATACAGTATACCTACATAAGTGCATGTTCAATACTAAAGTTTGATGTGTTGACGGGAAGTTTACTTTCATATTCCCAACAAGCGTGTTTACCTGAAGCCGCACTTTGGCTGTGTCCAGGGGAAAGGTGATCAGGTCAGCAACGCAGCCTGCAGCTCCTGCTCCCACAAACTTCACAGCTACTGATGGAGGCACATCAGCGGGTCCAAATCCAACCATTTTCCAATTTTCTTTTCGATGAATAGATGGATTGATGAGCTGCTTACGTTAACAGGACGAGACGCTTCTCTAAAATCTGAAAAGAAAAAGACCCGAAAACTCATTTCAGCCAAATGTATTTTATGGAAAGGTTCCCTCGCCTATTGAATGTAACAGCTCCATCAAGCATAGGCGACATCCCAAAGTAGAAGTTTTAGTGATGCTAAATGAGAGACAGCTGTTCAGTTCATTGTTGCAGTCAGTGAAATGCTGGGCCTACATAATCGAAAGTACATCACAAATGATTTAAAGTGTGAGTTGTTGGGTTATTTATTCTTACCTTTAATGGAGCAGTTTAGAAAAGAAACGTAGGCACCTCTCTGGCTAAACTTTGTGCCAGGTATAATCAGTTTTCGTTGTTTTTCCATAGAAGATTTTTCAGAACTGATGAGCCTTAAAATCATAATCCAAATCCTAAAATACACAGCCCAGAAATAAGGTAAAAAAATTAATTGATCTAGACTAAGAACTAGATTAAGTCTAATAACGGTGTAAATATGGACTTAATATAACCTATACTGAGTTGTAGAAGTTAAATGCCTGGTAAAATGCCCCTCGCAGTGACAATAGCTGAATGAATCGTTGAATGGACGGTACGCAGTAGTTTGAGGAAGAGAGCCGTCGCTTTAAATCCTGCCTTCTTCTTGTGACATCATGGCATCATGTGTTGCCGGTGGGGCCCCTCCCCCACTGCACCTATATGGTCTGTCCCCAGGAAGTCTGTGGTTTATGTTTTTCGGATTCTGTATGTGCTGAGACATATTTGGTCTCTGTCTTCTTATCTTGAATTCATTCTTCCATTCATTCTTGTTTTGTGGAAATGTAACATTGCTTTGCAAAATTGGATTTTTGAACCAGCTTTGAACCAACATATTGTGTTACATCAGTTATCTGTGTGAAGGTCTGCACATGATAATGTCGTACAGGAAGCACAGAGAGAAAGAAAATGCTGAGTCATGATGATTATCCAAGAACACTTCGGACAGCGCCTACTAAATTTGATCCGTATCCGTTCAGACCTTTTGTCTCTGAAAAGCATTGTTTTTTTAAAACAATATATGCAATGTTGTAAATTAAGTGGTACATGTTGTCCGATGCAGCTATACATCAACTTAATGCCATTTAGACAGAGCTGCTTGGAGAAGCATGACAACATGACAGAGGCATGTTTTGAAGCCATGTTTTGTCTATTGTTTTCTCCCAAATCATTATATTTTCAATTGATTTGAATATAATTGTAATAGCATCTCAAAGCAATATATCTTACTTGCTGTTTGGGGAGGAACTTGCCCCGATCTTAAAATTACAACATGCTAGATAAATCCGGTTTAGTTGTCTCCTTTAACTTTGATTTGGTGCATACTACAATTTCTAACACAATGATAAATACTCAATACAGTCTCAACCAAAGTCTCAGATGCTCTGATTTCTGCAATCGAATCTAAATCTAATTCATTTCTTCCCTCCAGTCTCCTAACTTGTAATTCTATTCACACAGTATTCTAAGTTTGACTGATCAGACATCGCTAACAATGAAATTCAATAATAGACAAATAAAAAAAATGGCACTTCATTTATTCGTTTTTGCATCATTTGTCACTGCTTGCAGCACATTAATGACTTATCGACCAGCAATAAAATCATGCTATTTACAATAAGCAGCAGATTGATTTGCACTAGAAATCCTTTATCACATATACAAACAATGATAAACATTGTAAACCATAACACTGAAAGCGACATAAGTACCATAGAAATGGTCAGCTTCTATTGCCATCACGTAAAAACCTTTCCTGAGTAATAAATAACATAACACAATAACATTGTTCACATTATCTAACCGATCATTCTTGTAAACATCCATTTTCAAAGTTAGCGGCAAGTTGATCAAGGTTTTTGTATCTTATGTACATTTGGTGGAAAAGAGATTAAACATACAATAACCCTCTGGAATTATAATTAAAGGCATTTTATAATGGAGACACTCCATTACAAACCATATATTGTCTCTTTATATTTTCACCCCTTAATCGTTGTGGCATTGCAACGATGCCCTTAGATCTCAATTGTTTAGGAAGTGTAAGATGGTTCATCTTGCTGCCACGAGTCTTCATAAAATCCTTTTCCAACCCCGGGTCACCTCTGCAGCAGGCTTAAGGCTAGGCCCGTTGTGATTGTGCACTCACGCCTGAAGAGACCTGTAGACCTGAAGAGAGGTCATACCTCTTTTGATTTGTTCATATGTCACGAACATCACAATGTTCCACGACCCCAGTCGGAGGAAAGAAGGCATGAACCTAGAGGAGACAAAGGAAAGGAAAGTAAGGAAGTGTCCAAAAAAGGTTTCATTGTTGTGGCTTGCTTCACTGCTCTTTCAGCTAAGGTTTACCCTTTATAGAAGGCTTTGGCTCCTTCATTTCTAACCATGGTGAGAGCACAGTTGCTGGCACTCCTGTACTGGCCGTTTGCAGAATTCATGAACCGGGTTTTGACCACGTCCACAGGAGAGGCGACCACTGTTGTGCAGAAGCCTGCACTGAAGGCAGCAGTGAAGTGGCATGGGAAGTTGTCTGTAGGAGAAAAATAGCTCAATATGTATTATACTTGTATGTATAAGAAAGATAAAGAGTAATATGTTCAGGTTCTGTAATCGTTTCTTAGCTCGGCCACCGCACCTGTCATCAGGTCATAATTCAGGATGAGCTCTTTGATCATGTCATAGGTCACCAGCTCTGTGCAGTTTACGATGGCATTGCGGCTGATGTTGGGCAAACAACCTAAAAACAAAAGGCGGAGGGTCACTTCGATACCATAATAAGAAACAGATATAATGCTTTTTAAAAATATTTAGAGTAACATGACAAGCACCTTTCCAGAGGCCCCGTACTCCCTCATCTCGGCCAATCGTCCTGTAGGCCTCCAGAGTGCTGTTGTATCTCCTCCCGCCGTCAGCCAGTCGTACCTGGGCTTGGAAACGCACCTTCACCACATCTGTTGGTTGAGCAAGAGCCACGGCCAAAGCTCCTGTGGTGCAACCCGCCATGATACGGGTAACAATTCCAGCACCTGCGCAGCATTTTAGTATTTAGAGTATTTCAGTCGCAATGAAGCGGTGGGAAAGAAACCACGTGTTTCCTAAGTGACACACTCGGGATTTGCAACTCACTATCAGTTCCTCGAGTGTAGAATTGCTTCATGGAGTCGTAAAGGCCGATTCGGATGGAGGCAAAGCTCATCTGCCTCTGGAGTCCTGCCACCAGTCCATTGTAAAGGCTCCTGGCCCCCTCTGTGCGCACCATGGTGGTGATGGTGCCAAACACCCCCCGATACTTCACTGCACCAGACCCTTCAGACTCTCCCTGAATCTGGAAGATTCAAGGATTGTTAACAGCAGGTCAAGACAAGTCTTGATGCAGATTCTGAAGATGAAATGTGAGCCCCTAACCTGTAGTCGGACTTTTGCGGTATCCAATGGAAAGGTGATGAGGTCAGCAATGCAGGCCGCCGTGCCTGCTCCGAAGAACTTGACTGCAGCAGAGGGCGCCACATCTTTGGGCTTGATGCCAACCATTTCTACGTACAGAATCCTGAGATGAATGGAAAAAATCTGCACTTTTATATCAAATAAAATTAACCAAAAAAAGTCAGCAATCAGCTCATAACAGAATCTCGCATTTCATCAAGATTTGTCCCAATTACAACATCCACATTTTTATTGTAACTCCGATTATATCTGATTGTACTTGATAGTACAAAAGTGTATGTTCATCCTGAACATTACTAATGCCTGAAAGTCTCTGGTATTCTGGTCATTGGAATTGCATCTGCAGTAAAAATGCATATGGTCATAAAAGCTATCTAAGCCAACGTGTTCTCTTTCAAAAACAAGCATTTATCATTTACATGACATCCTAGTAGAGTTTGTATTGTTTGTTTCACACATTTGATTGGTTATCCTTATGATAGCTAAGCAATATAATACAACTGAGTCAGAGGTGCAGAACCTTGAATATTTGTTTTCCATTAGTTTTATTTGTTATCCAAATATCAAGTGACATATGTAGGGTGAGTGAGCCAAATGAAAAATGGTTATTTCTTAAACCTTAAACCCATTTTCTTTGCGTCAGATTTTACCTAGATAGTTTTTCGGGAAAGTGATAATCCAGTTGGGAGAAAAAAATATACAATCCTTTAGGCAGTTAGTTGCTGTGCTCCCGTCTCATGCTCTGTGGTTTGTCTTGAACGTTAGGAAGAAGCTGCTGATTATATAAGCACCTTTAGCTCATGACAACCGGAAAGCATGACAAGTTGTGCCCACCTGTTACGTGTATCTCATGTTTACCCGTCTGTGGAACACAGCCGGATATCTGAGCACTTGTTGATCTGTTCCTAACAGTGTCATCGCGGTAGCCTGGCACAAACTGACACAGTATGCGTACATTGATCATACCTTCATGTTATTTCACGTCTAATATCACACTAAAACGTGCTGACAATATTGTGAATATTTTCAATCTTTAAACTGAGACGTTGAAGTTTACGTTTCGCTTCATAAACATGTGGGAATAGCAGCTCATATTACTACTCTGACATCAAGGAGCATACCTTGTGTTTCTATTGGTTGATATATGTGGCCAATCAGACAAAGAGGCCTGTCTGGATTCCCTAAATGTTTTCAAGGGGCATTTAACTGGCTAACGAGCTCTGTGGTAGATAACTTTTGTCCCACATCCTTTCCTTGGAGTTTCTGCCCCTCGTCAAATACAAAACTAGTTAAGGAATTTCAGGAATTCCCTCATCCCTCCTCCCTGCACGTGGTTAAGGTACACAATGTTCCAGGCAAGGGGAACCGCCATGCTTCTTAGCCAATCCATACGGTGAACGGAGGTGGGTAAATGCACAGCATCTGCATGTAGTCACTCTATCCATCAGCTTCTGATTATCTCATTCCATGGGAGGACCACATGTTGAATGAAAAGGGTTGCACAGGGAAGACACTTGGACTTGCAGTGGAGTAGAGTGCTGCATGTGCATGCCTCCACACATGTGACTTTCCACAGCCACCACAGGCCAGGACTCCGGCTGACGTCAGTTGTGTCATGTATTTGACTATGCAAAACTGTCACTTCACAACTCATGTTTCACCTGTTGCTTCATGTGCCAAGATGTTGTTCTGTTCCAAGACTTCACAGCTATTCCCTCACATTGGAACATGCACACTTGTTTTTTCCCCTGTTTTTCTTAAGCTGTTTACCTAAATGCTGCATGTGTCTGGCTCCTTCAATTATGTATACACACAACTGTGTTTATTGTCAAAAGGATCCCCATTAGCTTTCACCAAAGTGGGACTAGCTAGTCTTCCTGGGGTCCAACAAAAAGAAACAGATCAACTTTATTTCGTATTCCATATACACTATATATAGGTATTCTTTCAATTATTTTTACGTTTTTATCATGATTAATAGACATAATATTAACAGTATAGTGTTCTTTTTAAATGAAACAGAGCAAAAATAACTTAAATGAGAACTTCCATATTTCTTTTCTCTATCTATATTTGAATATAAATGGAAAAATCTGAATACATTGTGTCCACAGTGCACGTATCTGGACAAAGAGATTGAAGGCACAAAGATGGGAATCTAAAAAATGGTTCAAAGGTGAGTGGCTTTCACCACCTGCTATGTTGGCCCTAAAAGCAGCTTTACAAGAACATAACCTTAAAGGACAGTCGGAGCAATAAACAAGTTGCTGGTCTGGCTTCAACCGGTTTACAGTGACCTCGCCTACAGTATCGGAAAATCAAACTGAGCAGGCAGCAGCCCGTGACCACTCTGTTCGCCTGCTCTTTAAATACCACGAACTTTGAAACAGTGCCGTGAAACAGCTAATCTCCATTACACTATAAATAAAGACCATTAAGCTATTAATAATGTCAGCCGTTGCGTCTGTGTAAGGTTAGTGGTGCGTGGTTTGACTTTCCTAAAGAACAGAACTTCTGGCCTAACTTTATTATAAGTTAGTTGGTATGAGAGGCACAAAAGAACCGGATCATAATCGTTTGAATATAATCATTACTTGTTTAGTATCTCGTATATTTGTACCGTTGTTTATGCTTTTAGGGTTTTCAATAAACTTCATCAAAAGCTTTCAGAATTAATATTGACATATTTCATAGAACATGTAAAGCGATGACAAAATGTTCATGCTTACATTTTCCTAGAATCTGATCATCGTGCCTCTGAGTTCATTGAATAAATCCCAACATTGAAGGTTTCAAGATAAACTGGTTATAAAACTAATTCAGATGTGACTTGCACCAATTTAGAAATGAAAAATAAGATGGCAGGTAACAGGGTCTGCTGCACATCTAGTCCGTCAGTGCGACATGTCTATTGTTAAATTGCTAAATTTAAGTTATTAAGAAACAAATAATCACTGCAAAAATATGTAACAAAATGTGTGAAAATAATTATAAAGATGTTAATGTCATCCAAATCAAACAAAGTGTGAATGATAAATAGATAGATGTGTTCATTTCAATCAAATTACAAAAAGAACAAAAGGACAAATTTTTCATCACCCGCTAGTTTGGTCCAACTAATAACCTCCATGGCTGAATTTCAAAGCGCCTTCCAACACCTTTCAGTGAAAGGTTTTTTCTGTGAGAGAACACACATCTGCCATCTGAATGTGGGTCTGTTTATATATACTTATCTGTGTTCATAGTTTGTTAAATAAAAGTGGGATTGTTGTTGGTGTAGAGTAGACTGACACGCTGCTGAGAGGGGGCAGCCTCAGCGTCATGACCATTGCCCCAGTTCTGCTCTCCTCCCGCTGCTGAGCAAAGGAGATGATTTTCCACTGAATAATTCTAAAAATCGATGAAGGTATCTTTGCTCCAATGTTTAACCATGGCTTATTCGCCGTCACCTCTTTGTGTCCCTTCTTGTGCCTCTTTAAATCGAATGGGCAAGTCTGCAACTGTAGACAGCTGTCTCTACATACGCTTTATGTAACTGAATTAACAAGTCACTCAAATGCCTCCCACCTGCTGTTTTTTTCTTACTACGAGTAAGTAAGTATGTTTTTCTCGAGAAGTTGCCAGAAGGGAAGACACTGTTCTTAAATTTGTTTTCTCCACACATTAACAAGTCGCTTCCAAGGATTCTTCATGGGTTTGGTGAATACCCATGTGAACATACAGTTGATGGAGAATTTTCAAAAAGAAAATGTACTGTTTTTACTGCAGCTAGGCGAAAACATCCTTGACTTGACTATGGATCTAAAAGCTAAATTGGCCATGAGAAAGTCAATGGTGTCATTCAAAAAAAGTTTACTAGTGCCACCTTGTGTTCAATATGAGACTAGTATACGATCAATTATATAACACTATGCTAAAATGTGCTTTTGCTTGTGTGTAGTAGTCCTAGAACTTAAGAATGATGTGGGGAAGTTACCGTAAATGTTGAAATATTTACTTCAGCCGAGGGAATGTGAAATCTGAAATGGGATTTTTTTTCTCCATTTTTTAAGTTTTCACTCACAGTTTTATTTTATGCAACTGCTATTTGGTTCAAAGGAATGCTAAAACACGGTGCATTTCTTTCTACTATATAGACTGTCCCCAGTGTTGGGAAAGTTCACTTTCTACATGAACTAGTTCAAAGTTAACTAGTTCAGTTCATAGTTCAAACTTAAAAATGTGAACTAAGTTCACAGTTTAGTTCTAGTTAAGTTCTTTTTTTCCCCCATATGTTGCTGCAAGCTATTATTTTTCAAAATTATTGCCACAGTCCAGAACCACAGACAGCAATTATTTTATCAGTTTTAACACTGAAGCTATGCATCAGATTTAATCTTCATATCCAATTTTGAATCCTTATCCAACCAGGGTTCTCATTGAGGGGACAGCATTTCCCCTTTGTTGCTTTAATGTTGCTGTCCATTCACTCCACACTAGCAGCAGCTGCAGCGTTCACCCCTACAGTCAGTGTTGTGCCTGAACGCGTTCATTGAACGATAGTTCATGAACTCGTTCATATTTTGGGCGAACGTGAACTGAACGTACTGTATTAATGCCCGATGAACGTTACTGTGAACTCGTTCATTCTGGTGTCTGAACGAGTGACGTGTACTGGTCTTTGCACGCTAACGCGGCGTTGCGGTGCAGGCTTCTTGTCTGCACGCGTTCATTTTTCACAAAATATGTGATGATCCTTCATCGTGGCAAGACAGTCTTGCCACGATAAAGGATCGTTGGACGCAGAAGGGTCCCACCCACCACCACCTGGTCGTCAGGTTGTTCGGGAACAACTATCGTTCAATGAACGCGTTCACGCACAACACTGTCTGTCCCCGTCTCTATTGGGCAAACAATAAAATGTTGTGAACCCCTGATGTGTCGCAGGTGGCGGCGTGGTCAATAGGTGGCAGTAAAGCTTCAGAGTTCCCTGCTACGTTATTAACGAGGACAAACGTAGAAGAAGAGACCGACCAAAAATAATCACCGATGCAGAAGAAGAGCGCTAACTGTTTGTCGTTTTTCTCCAGCCTCAGCTGACTCCTCTCCAATGCCTGGCTAGCAGCATCGGTGCAGGTTCCGAAGGAGAAAAAACAATCCTATGCTGCGAAAGAGAAGGAAGATCGCACTGAACAGTTCCTGACGGAGAACGAGCCGGCGTTCGTTAACATGGAAAAACAGTTGCATTTAAACCTGTTACCCTCCAGACCTCCAATGGCTGGTGGATTTCAGTCCAGCTCCAAGATGAAAATGGGGTCAGTTCGCTCAGCTAAGGTCTCGATAGCGCGCTGCCAACTCAGCTGACTATTTGACTTTATTTATTTACGACACACTATGACATCAGTGTCTTTCTGTTACGTCCGATTCGTATCTTCACAGTTTGCGTGAGGACAGGAAAGTGATAACGTTAGCTATTAGCCGTAGCTAGCTAACCTAGCTATGGCTACCAGTGGCGGCGGATAAAATGCGATTCCGCCCCCGGATTTTAATTACTACCTACGCATTACCACGTTGTATTATTGTTTCTCTTAGACTCAATTCAACCAGGCAGTATTTATCGATCTTAATTAATATTAGCCTAGATATGTCAGGGTAGGTTTAGAAATCATGACGTCACACGAAAAGCATTGGTCGGAAGACAACAATCTTAATGTCTTGATGTGATTGTGCACCGCTACAGTTGAAGGGTTTGTGCGACCTCCAGTTTCGTTACACATCGTTCTGTAAATCAGTCACTTTTTTCTAGTCTGATTAAAAGCCAACCAACAGAGCATTAGAAACATTCAGAAGGTGCGTTTTCCGTCTGAGGTGGAGTCGTTATAAATGAAGCAGTAATGTGGGGTAACATGTAGATACTTTAGGTTCATCACATTGTTTTATGTTTATTGGGACATTTTTGTTCAGTGTAACACTGTTAAAACAAACCAGTAGTGTCAGAGTGCCAAGTTGTGCTTTTTAAAGATGCACATTCAACCATCTCTTGCAATGTGTGTTTAAATAATCCTAGTACAATTTGGCGGCAGTTTACATTTTATTTGTTTTTGTTTTCTTTTACAGACCTGGGCGAAAGAGAGATTTCTCCCCACTGTCCTGGAGTCAGTATTTTGAAACCATGGAAGATGTTGAGGTGGAAAATGAAAATGGCAAAGATATATCCTTCACTGTTGCTTGTGTTTCGTCAAAAGAAATGAGCATGAATGATTGAAACTTGTGTATCACCCAGAGCATTCAAAGATTTAGACACTTCTTTATACCAATGTTTCATCCAACTTAGAATAGAAGGTAAGCAGTTTATGAAATGTATGTTTATTCCTTTTTCAGCAGCATTCACTTATTTTGTAACTTGCACAGCTTTGGAATCCATTTCCTTGACCACTTTGAACATTTTCAGAGTTTATTGCAGCGGTGCCCATGGTCCTGTGCTGCTTCTGCTCCATGGAGGTGGACACTCTGCACTCTCCTGGGCAGTATTCACTGTAAGTGTAACATAGTCTTTAACGGCTTCACTTTGATAAATCATATGTTTTATAACCAACATTATGTGGAATAGTTTTGGAGCTTTGGTTTGATTTTGGCATGTTTGCTGTATACAATTAGATTTCAATGGTTTCCGTGTTTATTTTGCAGGCTGTCATATTTAGCAGGATCAACTGCAGGGTGGTGGCTATGGACCTTCGAGCTCATGGTAAATATGAGTAGTTAAAGTAGATAAATAAAATATGTCTCACTATTCTTATCATTTAGGAATAATTGTAATTTGGTTAAGTATTATTACATTTACATGTATTGCTGTAACAATTATGTTGTTTGTCAAGACGCTTCTAATTTTAATTAGTATAGCAATGATATCAAGTGATGAAATAAAGCAGTGGCCGCTTGATCTTTTCTACGGATAACAAACAAAATTCAATTGAATGAGAATGTATTCCATCTTTTGACTGGTACTGTATATCAGATTTAGGTGCTCAAATTGCATCTCCAGAACTATACATTAGGAATGGGGAACTTGTATATTAAGATGATTTGCACATCTGTATCCACCGGTGGAAAGAGTAGCTAAATTAAAGTCTCTCATTACCTCCAGGCGACACCAAGGTGAAAAACCCACATGATCTTTCTGCAGACACGATGGCCAAGTAAGTTGTTTTTCATGTGCAGCTGAACTAGACACTGGAATTTGTTACAACCAAATATGCACTCACAATAAGTAGCTTTGGCCCGAATAACAGAAAATAATGGCAATGCAGAGGGGTCAGATTTACAGGAACATCGAGATAATCAAGTCACGCACACAGTCCGCTCGGATCTCTACAGCTTCCCATAAGAAGTGCAGTGGCCGTGAGATCTTCACAACAGCCTCCTTTAGAGTAGTAATCCTGACCATCAATGTGAAACTACATACTGTCCACACACTGGGCTGTCATGTAGATGTGCTTTTAGCATTTGTACCCCGAACACTGACGGGGGTTCCCCTGTATTTCCAGAGTGATTACACTTCTTATCATGGGTGGGCCATTTTTGGAGCAGAGGCAAAAAATGCTGAGGCAAGAAAAGAAGAAAAAGAATTATTTAAACCACTTTAGGTTTTAGACCCTATTCTCATAAACACTGATTTGTTCTAGAAATTAAACCCATTAACTGGTTATCCTTGATTGTTGTTTTGTTTTTTTCAAAAGGGACATTGGCAAAGTAGTGGAGGTGCTCTATGGAGACAACCCTCCTCCGATCATGGTTATCGGACACAGCATGGGTGGGGCCATTGCAGTTCACACGGCCGCTGCCAATCACATACCATCTCTGCTTGGCCTCTGTGTCATTGACGTTGTAGAAGGTAACTGTTTACACATAATAATGAATGGCTATTTTGCAACATATAATTCTTTGTTGACCAAATAACTGGTTGATTTTACTACTTTAAATTAGCAATTAATTTATATGATGAATGCTTATAATAAAATCATTTCAAAAGAGCTCGGTATAGTGTTACCGGGTGTATTAATAAGACATTTTTACATTTTTTTCACTTGAACTTAGGAACAGCAATGGATGCTTTGAACAGTATGCAGAATTTCCTCAGGAGTCGCCCAAAGACTTTTAAATCTCTGGAGAATGCCATTGAGTGGAGGTATGATTGGACTAAATTATACTTATCTGCAATTTGGTTAATGTCAACAAACTGTGTGTTGTTTGTGTGTATTTGATCTTCCAGTTATGATTGCCTCCATTCTCGTAACTTGGATTTTCCAGTTTGCATGACCTTGTGAGAGTAGCAGTAGTTTAAGAATTCTCCGAAAAAATGTATTCTCTTTTGTTTTCAGTGTAAAGAGTGGCCAGATTCGAAACATGGAGTCGGCACGCGTGTCAATGGGAGGTCAGGTGAAGAAGTAGGTCTACGCTTTCTTTCAGTACGTTGCACATACAATGAATTTGACTTGACTGGAAATGGTGCACACAATAAAGAGACAAAATGTACGCCGTGCAAAAAAAAGAACCATGAGAAATAAATTAGGAAGAAAAAAAAAGATAGGAAAAGAATACTCAAATTTAAGTGTCCAGTGTATTAAATATAATTATAGAACAGAGAGGTTGAGTCCTGCTGTAGTGTATGTTCATTTAGTCTGTTCTAATGTTCACAGATGTGAGGAATCCACCAGCAGTCCCGCAGTGTCTAAAAGCATTGAAGGTATAATAGAAGAGGAAGAGGAGGAAGACGTGGAAGAAGAGTCAAACAAGAAAAGAATGAAGGAGGACGACCAAGAGGTTTTGTCTTTCTAACTATTTCTCTCGTCTTTTGTCACATGTATGTGTTTGTGAGAGCTTAGAACGCGACTAACGGCTTAATTCCTTCCATACAGATAAAAAAGGAAAGCATCTTCACCTGGCGAGTAGACCTGTCAAAGACGGAAAAATACTGGGAGGGCTGGTTCAGAGGCCTGTCCGCCCTCTTCCTCACCTGCCCTGTGCCTAAACTTCTTCTGCTCGCAGGTTAGATCTGTCATGGTTTCTCACTACATTACTAATTGGTATATCAAGTACAAAAACAAGTGTCTGGATAGGCCGTGTTGAAGGAATTTCCGAGCAGTCCCACTAGTTTGGATGAATTCAAATGATTTTTTTCAATCAGTTTTGCTGTCCACTGCACAATTTCACCCCTGACTTAACTCATTGTTTAGGAGTGGACAGGCTCGACAAAGACCTTACTATTGGACAGATGCAAGGTAAGAAGGACAAATGGAGGTTTCGTGCATAGTTTTCTCCACATTGAGATGCTGTCATACATTAGAAATCACTGAAATGAGTCCAAACTCTCACTGTTTGTCCGCAGGGAAGTTTCAGATGCAGGTCCTCCCTCAGTGCGGTCATGCTGTCCATGAGGACGCACCTGAAAAAGTAAGGGGTGTCTGCGCAAACATGTCCTGTGACATGGTCCGAATTACCGTATGATGCTTGTCGACATGAAAGAACCGTGTGCACACTGAGAAATTGTTGATTCCATTGTAGCTTCTAGTTTTGGTAAATAGGTTTGTTTTTTGTGTATGTTTAGTTGTCCCTGTTTGATCCAGATTCAGTTTGTAGTCGTTTTGTAATGTTGTACTCTGATCATCTGTTGCTAGGTAGCAGATGCTCTGGCAACATTCATGGTCCGGCACAAATTCACTGACTTTAAAGAAGGATATCTGTGGTAAGTAAGCTTGTAAAGAACAGTAAAACTATACATTATATTTATTTTTAAAATATGAATTATCTCATTTTGTGTAATGCTTTTGTAACACTCTTTCCACAGCTAATTTTCTGTTTGCAGTCTATATTTAGCTACCGACCATAGACAAATATTTCCCAATTCATCCACATCCTGATACAATTTAACAGCAAAGTAAGGAAAATACAACAAACATTATTACAACATTGTTATTAATATTATTGCTTTTGAAATGTAGATAATTTGCCTTTTGAGCTTTGCCTTATTTCTAATTTAAAACAGGGATTTGATTTTTCCTTTACAATATATATTTTTAAGTAATGTGCTTCTTGTTTAATGTTTTATTATAAATGATTGCAACATTATGTGTTTGTTATGTTTAAATTTAAACGGATTAAAGATCGAAGCAGCTAAAATGTCACCCAAGCTTGTATATTTGGTAAATGTAATAAAAGAACATTGTCATTATTTTAATTGTGGGGTTTTATTTAAATAAAAAATTGTTTAGTATCACTGTTCCAATCATGCATTTGCTGTAATTCACATGTGCAGCATCCATATATTATAACACACATTTAAACTCCTGGACACTGGACATTTAAACATTGGGACAACTTTTGTTCCCAAGGTTAAAGATGGAGCCCGGTATCTTCTCACTGCTGTGTAGAAGGCAGCATGTTTTTTCTACTCAAATTGGCCTAAACTAAAAAAAAGGATTTTGGTTGAGGCAATCCGGGAAGTATTAAAAAAAAAAAGTATGATGTAGTTGTTTAACATCAAATCTGTTGAATGTAGCTCTGATGTCCAGTACACATTGAATCTCCATTGTTCATGTTCAGTTTATGCATGACTACACACTGACTGCTTCATTTTCTACATCAGTGACTTTGTCCTGGAGGTTGCAAACAATTTGGCACATGAAAGAAACGCTGTCACGCAACAAAATAATTACAGTATATTCCATCAGTGTTTATAGTGTTTATAGTTGAAAATTAAAATAATAATTACTTACTAATAAGTATATTAATTTTATGAATATTCTTTATAAGATGATATTTGCAACATGCAGTTACATAAATATTAAATAAAAGATTCCTGCCATTTGTTAACCCCCCAAAAAAATCAGCATTAGGCAGAAACGAAAGTTGAAACGGTTATAGTTGACTTTCTTAAGAGGGTGACATGTTTTTTTTCATTGTGCCTGACTCCAGGGAATGAAAGACAAGTTTTAATTGTCCCTCCGTGGATAAACACACTGTTGTATTGCAATTATGTGCAGCATCAATATTTGAATTATTAATGACTTCTATGGACAATAGCAGTCACCAAGGTCGTTATGAGACGTGATTGTGTAAACAAAGCCTGTTGTTTTGAACAGAAGTTTTTTCAGAATATCATTTTTGGCCTAACAGATAATATTCTATACTTTATTTTATCTTCAGCAAGTTCTTTAGCAAATTATAGTTTAATCATTAACGAGATTAATCCTTTAAATAATCCAGTACAGTGCCGCAGATTAATACCTCTGTTACATGTCATTAATCAGTATAAGTATAAGTCTGTATTTTATTTTATGATAACTACAATATTCTTTGGCTCTACTATACTGTGTTCATGTAACCAGGTACACAGAATCACATTGGCAAATAGAGTAACCTGACAATAATCACCAATAAGCAAACTTCACATTTGAACTGATCTTGAATGTGTCAATCACACATCTGCCATACCCTCATCGGCATGGAGGAGCTGTCCACTCGGCTGCGGTTCTGAAATACACCAATGACGAGGAAGGGATAACAGGCACAAGAACAGGGCTTATTATTACATTTATTCTAGAAATGGAAGAAAACCTGGGAAATGTTATCACATCAATAACAATCAAATGTTTTATATCATTTGATGAAACCTGATCATTTTGGTGATTATTAGTTGGAATGCTTCAAGCATTCCAAGTATTGTTCTTCTTTTCTTTATTCCGCCTTTTTTTTATTCTATTTCTTCCGCCGCACCTTTCAACTCCTTCACACTTTCAGCTATTAAGACCATTCAAATATTAAAATGTTCAGCTCCTTCAGGGGAGGGGTGCTATGACTTTTCAGCTTTTTAGCTCTTATAATTGAATTAATATAAATTAAAAACATCAAACTTTTTAACATGGTTTCCAATGGATTAAATTTTCAAATCCTCTCAAAACTTGTTCAACTTTCAACTTTTTCAGCTTTTCCAATCTTTCAGCTAGAGACACCATTTAAACTTTAAAATGTTGCCACAAGTCTTAACAATTTCATTAAAAAAACAGCTTGTTGATATCTATTTTAGTTTTTTCATAATCACTAATTATGTTTCATTAGTTTTGGGGTTTCTTTCGAATTTAGAGTGGAGTTTTCCAGATTGTCCCGGGATTTAGAGTGAGCGCCGTGTCAGGATTCAGTAAAAAAAAAAGAGGCACTTTTATCTTTACGGCCACAATATTCACTTTTCAGCCTTCATTTAAAAAGAAAACATTAGCTGTGCTTGTGCTGGTTGGACTCGTATAAGTTTGGAATCTCAGAGTTATTTACTTTTTGCGTGAGGAGCCCGATTGTGAGACAAAGTCTGCCCCGAGCCCCATAAGCTTCCATACAAATCTGCCGACATTTTTAAAAAAAACACACAGACGGTACACTGTTTGTAAACGGCTGTTTGAGCAGTTTTAAAACACATAGAGACATAAAAACTACACTCATGCGTTCGGTAGAGTCTTGGGTCCCTCAAAATGCCATTATTTTTTGGCTACCACAAATAGTTTTGCTCCAGGAAGCATTTGTTTGAGGTGTGGATTTTGTCTAAATCTCTTCACTCTCTTCACTTTGAGCTCATTAGCGACCAGCTGGTGATCGATGGACATAAAGACGTAGCTCAGGAGTCATCCACTGCGCAGGGACGTGTAGGTTTAACCGTGTTTAGCTAACCGTACATGGACGTGTAGGTTTAACCGTGTTTAGCTAACCGTACATGGACGTGTAGGTTTAACCGTGTTTAGCTAACCGTACGTATGGACGTGCGTGTCGTGAGTTGGGACGGAGACCCGGGACGAGCAGACCGTAAGTAATGTGGAGGCTGGACCGTAAGATATTTCAAACATGTGAGAGCGATAAGTGATAGAGTGCTAGCTAGCTAAACTGCTAACGAGGCTACTCCCCGCTGGAAACTTAAAGCGGGGGTGTGACGTTGTTCATTCGGTGTTGTCATTAAGCTGCAGGCACGTGAGTTTATTTTCTTACGCGAGTGATACTATTAATAACCTTTTCGCGGACCGCAAGAAGGTCCGTTAGCACGTCAAAAGTTACGGGGGAGGGGCGTGACGTTGTTCTTTCGGTGATTGAGCTGCAGACACGTGAGTTTGTTTTCTTACGCGAATGACAGGAGATCGTTTGGTCTTTATTTTACGCAACAAAGCGTCAACTTAATATACTATTAATAACCTTCATCGGACCGCAAGAAGGTCCGTCGGTTAAAAAGCACGTCAAAAGTTACGGTGGACCAGCCGGGGTTAGGGGGGAGGAGGGGGTCCGCTGGTGGGCGAAACTGCGCACTGAGGAGTGAACAATTGTAATCGAGATGGGGGCTGTAGTATTTGTGTGTGTCCACTAACATTTAATTGTCCAAGTGAAACACGTAGTACTTGTATTAGTCATTGGCGCTGTATGCGTCCATCTTTATTTCACAAAACCGCGCATCTCTATGACGTCATCAAAACATGACGGTTAACTTATCCGGAAGTATCCAGGGGCGTTTTTGATGGGACCGACCGCCACGAAGCTCTCAGTAATTTCTACACTATTTGCAAACTTTTGAGGCACTCACCAACCATGCAAAATGGTTTATTTTGACTTGTTGCCAGGATCTTCTCCTGTCTTGTTTATTCTGTGCACATGGGCAGGTGCCAATGTGTATGGTAGGTTGTGTCATCAGTGTATTAATGGGTGAGAGATGTCATCTAGTATTAAAGGGCTTTGAGTAGTCAGAAGACTAGCAAAGCGGTGTACAAGTCCATTTACCAAGTTCATTATTAAGTTTGAATGAAAAAGATTCAGCAATGTTTAGAAGTAATTTAAGCATTTATTAGTTCTGTATTTTGTCAAATTCATAGAAGCTTCCCCCATTTCTGTTTTTTCCAATTCTTTCAAGTTCATTTCAGCTTTTCTCATTTCTGTATTTTCAGCAATTTTTAAATGTATTTCAGCCTTTTCTATTTCAGCAATGTTTAGAATAATTTCAGTGTGTTGCATTTTAAGCAACTTTTTGAAATTAATTTCAGCTTTTATTATTTCTGTGATTTCAAATTCATAGAAGCTTCTCCCATTTCAGTTTTTTTGCAATTGTTTCAAGTTCATTTCAGCTTTTCTCATTTCTGTATTTTCAGCCATTTTTAAATGTATTTCAGCCTTTTCTATTCTTTCAGCAATGTTTAGAATAATTTCAGCTTGTTTCATTTCTGTACTTTAAGCAACTTTTTGAAATTAAATTCAGCTTTTTGCATTCCAACGCATTTTCAGCAGGAAATGCATTTTCTAGTTTTAATTAATCTACTGTTGAAATGTCCAGCCATAACTGTTATGTTTATGGCAGCATATCTTTATAGATGAGGTATCTTTAATTTGTACTGTCATGCGCTGTGACCGGGACAGAAACTATTTTGCGTTCGTTAGCAAACATCTGATGTAGTGCGAGAAGTGCTCAGGGCAGACCTGTGAGAAGTCACTCCTTATTGCATCAATCTCCTTTCGCTTGGCAAAACGGGCCTGGATGCAAATTCACAGACTTGTCAGTTGGGTTCTCACCCCCTGAACTCACAATGGATACACATCTACGGTGATTATAATTTCAAGTTCTCCCTTAGAAGCTTAGTCCAACCCCCAACTCTTGTCTAACTTATTTCCTCTGAACCCATTTACTCGTGTCCAGAACTGGTGTGGACGGTGGCCTCTTAAGAGTCCTCCACGCAGTTCTTCCTGTTTATCAGTCTGGAGAATACAATCACTGTGCTGAGGATCGGCACCCGAGACATCTTCCAGCTACAAATTTATTTGGCTATAAATAAGGGTTTCACCATTCCGATATTTGTGTTAGTCTGCATGGTTAGCATCTACACATATACGTTGTAGTCATTATAACTGTGAAGTCTGCCTCGTCCACTGCCCCTAAGTCCAGTAAGGCCCATAAGACAATGCTTTTGCATCTGATTCAGTTATGCCTGTGCATCACCTCCACCCTCTTTAATATGATAAACCCCATCAACCAGTGGAAGAAAAATAAAAAAATGGCCATTCACATTCAGTACAGTCTCTTCTTGGTTCTAATAATTTTCCCTAAATGTTTGAGCCCTCTCATATATGGCCTCAGAGATCACGCCTTCAGACATGTGTTTGAGTACTATTTCACTTTCGGCTTCAAACCCACTGTCAAAAGATTTCCTAAGTCTTGATTTGAATTAATCAGTAATTGTGTTATGTTTTTGCCTGTGTTTGCACATTTGTGTTGAGTAGAATTGTATGATTGTATTCATAGTAAGCAAGTTGTTACTTGGCGGTGATTGACGTAGCGTATAACTAACTGTATCTGGGGTGATTCAGATTAGTGTGGTTAAAAATCCTTCCCTCTAAACGGGTGTAAGAACAAATAGACAGTAGTATGTAGCAATTGGTTTTTTTTAAAGAACAGTAATCTCCAAAATAATACAGAAAAGCCTTTTGATGTACAAAGGCTGCCCTGGAAATACTGATTACCAAAAAACAAGGTGTAGCAGCTTTCATTACTTCATTTCATCAAGAGCTATTACTCAATTCAACCATCAACACTACCTTTCCAGTGAAAGTTGTATTAATAAAACTCAAACTAATCAAACTCATCACCTGTGAGACTCGTTCATCTCACTCATCATTTGAAGAGATTCATCACTGTAATAAATTATGAAGCGTTGTTGTGTTAAATGGAAATAAAATGAATGATCCCCTGCTATGACATTTTTAATCATTGTATCTAATAACATTTATTCATGTGAATAAATATGTACAATAAATGTGTATATTAAATAGCTTAAAGAGATGAAATGGTGATCAAATCTGGTAATGAGACAAAGGTTTACGATTTTCTAAAGAATTGAGTGTCCTACACTATTTTTGAAAATTTGCATATACATAATGTAATGAATAAAAACTGTACAGTATGATTGCTTGTTTGTTTTCTTACAATTCGATTGCACTGTGAAAAAAATAAAACAAAATATGTATCTTATAACGTCCTTTAAAAGTTATGTAATTTAAAAAAATACAAGCAAAACGTAAAAAGCCCAGATATCAACAATTCAAATTAATAATTGATTTACATTAATTCGTCATTCATTTTAAGGTCAATAAAAAAAGAGAACTCTGAAATGCAGACCTAAAGAAAATTAGTAAAAAAAAAAAAAAACACATTATCTAAGCTGCCAATAACAAAATCTTGGATGCTTCATCATGTACAAAACATTGACACTGAATATGGTTATTGACATCTTGAACGCATGACGTGAATGTGCATCCATGAAATTCATTCATTCAACCAGCAGATGTCACTTTTGGTTTGCAAATAGTTTCACAGTACGCCGGGCCTTTTATTTTAGTCTTAAACATATAAGCATACGGCACCCGAGCGATGTAGAAATAGAATAAGGATGTTCGGTGTGCCAGCTTGTGATATTATTTAATGCAATTCCTCTCCCCTCTTCATATTCACAGTCACAGTCGTTGTCCGACACAGATTGACGCTTGTGTCGGACAACGGTTACAGACAGAAAGTAAAGAGTAGAGAGCATTTTTATGTGGGCAAACAGGGAGGAGGTGCTGACCCACGGAATAAAGGAAGCATCTGGGCGGGAGGCGGACTAATTTAACCGATCTTTACTCTCGAAGCCCTCTCAATACTCTCGCCTTCGCAAAAGAGCACTTGACGGGTTGAAAAACATTCCAAAGACAGAAAGTACCTGGTGACGGAGCACAGCTTTAGTTTGGAGCAAAAGACGAAGGGAAAAGTTGTTATCTTGATAC
Organism: Pungitius pungitius; assembly: GCF_949316345.1. Taxonomy (NCBI): domain Eukaryota; kingdom Metazoa; phylum Chordata; class Actinopteri; order Perciformes; family Gasterosteidae; genus Pungitius; species Pungitius pungitius. The sequence continues at coordinate 8,254,617 of NC_084915.1, read as the reverse complement.
CACAATTCTTCATGTTTTCAACTGATGAAGTGGATTCAGTGGCTTTAGTTTCACAAAGGCTAGTTTAATTAACACAGCATCAGTTTTTACTTTTGGTAACACACAGGCCCCTCTCAGCACTTGAGGTGTTTACACACTGTGGGCACAGGGAGGGCAACCAGAAAAGACAATTATGTGTGAGACAAATATACCAACAAAGGAAAGGTACGGAAAAGCTTATCACTGTCTTTGCTAAATAACCGAGACGTGATCAGACTTTTGAGTACGGTCTATTGTGTACTCGTGGGCCACTTGTGGCAAAAAACAACTTCTTTACATTCCAACAAAAAGTTCTCCAAAGTATGGACTAACAAGCCTGTTGGAACTGTGCACATTAGGTTGGGATCAAACACCAAGAACGAGATATATTGATTGTCAAGATTTGGAGTGAAGAAGTACTGAGTGAAGAAATAATTTTATTAATTCAATGGATTGCACGCAAGTGACGCTCAAAGAGCAAAATAAAAAACATAATGTAACAGTCAAGGCTATCATCAGCTAAATCATCTGTGATGGAAAGGTCTGCTTTTTAAGGAAGGCAACATCAAGGACACATCAACAGGACATTTTAAAATGAACTGACTCTAACATGGCAGGGATTTTAGAAGAGGTCTTTCAGTCTGCACTCCTCTCTCTCTTCATAAATTCTTCTCCACAGTAACATACAGCTTTCGTGTTGATACATTACACTCAAGGCAAAAATATTCTGACTGAACTCAAAAACAATGGGAATATTCAATGCAAAAAAAGAAGAAAAAAAGACATGCTCGCATGCACACGCACGCACATACATTCGCACTATAGAGTTGCAGATGAATGGGATGGTGGGAGAGTAATTGTGTCCCTGGTGGCTCTTCAGAAGACAGCACTGAGACTCAAATTAAAGCACTGACCTGGTTAGCTTTCTGTCAGCAGAACAGGGTTGCTACCCCCCAAATCCCCAGTATGTGAAAGACGGCCATGACTGACCATTATGCCTTTTAATGGTCCAATAAATGTCCATTGGGCCATAATCATTCTGTAAGTTTACAAGCATCATAATAAAACACCATATGGAGATATTGGTGATAGGATAGCACATTTTAAATATCTACCACCATGAACTCCTGAATAACAGACACATTATCTAACCCCACAGGGGCCCCCATTCGAGATAAATGGTTATCGGTACGGTTGGGAATTAAGTCATTAACACATTCAGCCACAGTCATTTTCAAATGAATACGAAATGTAAGTAAACATTTCGTTTCACAGTTTCTTTTGAACTTGTAGTTTGTCATACAGGGCACAGGGCCTCTCACAGCGGTTCCCTTCCACGCAGCGGCCTTTCTGTGTGGAGTTAGCATGTTCTCCCCGTGTCTGCGTGGGTTCTCTCCGGCTACGCTGGCTTCCTCCTACAGTCCAAAGATGTGCTCTGGGGATTAGGTTAATTGGTCCCTCTAAATTGCCCGTAGGTGTGCGGATATGAGTGGGAATGGTTGTTCGTCTCTGTGTCATTGGTGGTTTGGACCACCGATCAGTGAAAAAAAAAGTATTTTCTAACTTCAGTTTTTTTTTTAATATTTGCTCAACAAAAAATAAAAATGTTCTCCTTGCTTAAGTGGTCAATCGTTTCCATTTAATTGGAATCTAGAAAAATTGAAAAGATTCAAGATTCAAGACCCACTGCTGACAGCCAGAAAAAACAATCAAAACAGATCATTATGACAACAGTAAAGGTATTTAGCCTAAATGTATTTTCTGCGAGTTACCATCAAAGACTGCGAAGAACAGTCATTGAGTGATCTAATCGATCATTGTATGTCGGTTACCAACAGAGGTGACGTAATGCGTATGCTGATGGTTCATTCCTTCAATGGGGATGTTACTGTAGGATCGTGCCATGCGAGCGTTTACTTCCCGTGGTCAGGTGAGCCCCCGGTCCCCCTGCTCCGTGCCGTGTAGTTGGTACAGTCCACTTGCCGGTTGGAGTTGTTGCTGAGGAGCTTCTTGTTCCACACAAACCGTTAAACTGCTATGCAGCCGTCGCGCGGGTCCTGTTGCAGAGACCGCAGGGTTTTACAAAAATGTTTCCGTCTTATCAACGGAGTAACCCCGGACAGCAGGGCAAGGTCGCGTTATTTTACCTTTTCTGCAGTCTCACAGGTGAGTCGGTCATTTCCTACGGTAGTTTTACTTGTTCTGCCGACGATACACAGAAGTTTTGTGAAAGAGCCGAATGTCCCCGCGCGCGCCTCGGCTAGACTGGCTTACAGCGGGTATTTCACGGGTCCAGGCTTCTTTTAAGTTGCCAGTTCAGCAAGTTGAGCAGGCGTCCACTAAAAGGCCACGGGAAGTTGGTTAGTTCACTTCAACGCTTCGCAGTGGTGGCGACCCAATGCACGGCAACCACTTGGGAACACGGGCAGTGACATTAACTCGTCTTTACAGTCATTGCAGATTTAGCAGAACTGTTTGCCTTACACGTAAGATGGTGCTATGTTGTGTGTCCTGCATGCTGCTTCTGCAAAATGTCTAGGAATGGGCATCATTTTCTCCGGATAAGACGGTGCTTGGTGTCCCTGCCTGTATGAGGACGAGGATGAGGGTAGAGCCGCCTTGTGCCGACAGTGGAGCTCATTACGGTTTAATTAAGAGCTGGACAATTGACTAACTCAACCCTGAAACACGCCAACTTTGTGCACTGTGGCGCGGTTTGTCTGTCCACACACAGTTTGTCACAATTCTTTTGCTGTCTCCATCCGTGAGAAAAAAAAGACCCCTAAATGTTGACTAGAAGATCAACTTATACCACAAAATGCAACACAACCACAGACTTCATTGAAAGGAAAGTAAACCCTCCCTGTGGCGATGCAGAGTGAGTACAACAGTTTGTTGAAGGGCACTTGGATTGCTATATATTGCTAAAACGGTTTCTATGTTTCTGGTCACTCACTTGTAGTTTTCTAACTCTACATTTATTTAGCAAAATAATCACATCAGAGCATCCTTTTATGTCCCTAATCATCATCCATTGACTAATATAAAATAAGTGACTATTGTGCAAGGCAAGATACTTGCACAGTTTTGTGTTGTGGTGGTCCTTGAACTCAGGAGTGTGCAAAGAAGGGAAGCTGTGGGCTACTATACTGGGACAGGACCATTGATGGATATTGTTAAAGACGTGAGGCACAGTGACACACGCCCACATAAGTAATGTACTAAACATGTTCATTTACTTCAGTTCAAATCAAGGAGCAGGGACAGGTGACAATTTGTCTACTTCCCGTTGAAGTTGACTTTAATTTAAACATTTGACATTTTCTGGACCAGAGAAGTGTACAATGAGAGGTGTTGATTAGTGGAATTTTGCGGAGACCCCGTACTGCTGATTTAGTCTTTTCATGTGGAAGAAATGATTAGTTCCGACACTGTTGCGTTACTTTCTTCCACAGTTTGTCTCGAAATGTGCATCGCGTTCCCACTGTGCATCGCGTTCCCACTGTGCATCGCGTTCCCACTGTGCATCGCGTTCCCACTGTGCATCGCGTTCCCACTGTGCATCGCGTTCCCACTGTGCATCGCGTTCCCACTGTGCATCGCGTTCCCACTGTGCATCGCGTTCCCACTGTGCTCGTGTGCTCCCACTGTGCTCGTGTGCTCCCACTGTGCTTGTGCGTTCCCACTGTGCTCGTGTGCTCCCACTGTGCTTGTGCGTTCCCACTGTGCTCGTGTGCTTTTGTGTAGCTTGCAAACATTTTTTTTATTTTTAAGGTCTAATAAGCCCCACTTTCAAACCATCACTAGACTCTTTCTCTTCCTGCTCTGCACAGCTTGTTCTGCTACTTCCACCATGACAATTTCTTTTCTGATTTCCAGTTTGAACAAGACTCTCTGCCCTCTGGCAAGAAGCTCATATGAATACACTTGCTGCCACATAAGTGGTGCATGTGAAGGTAATATTGACTAAAGTGAGAACGAGCACCAGGGTGTCTCCAGGGAGCAATGTGTCCTTGATGTCAGGATAGTGTGTGTGTGTGTGCGTGTGTGTGTCACACACATTATGTGCATATTTTCAAACCAAACAAAGTATCTACAGTAGCTGCTCTCTTCGAGGATCTGAGGATGCGAGAACATAGACTTTATTTTTCTTTGTCTCTTTGAGAAAACATCACGTCATATTGCCATGGCGAGATGGGCTGCCTATAAGATCAGATAGACTTTGCCCTTATTCTCATCACTTGTTTTATCCCGAGTTGGAGGAAACGAGGGCACGCTTATGTAAGGTTGTCGTCATGTCACAATAAAAATTTAATACAGTCGCCATACCTCTTCCATTACATATTCAGTGCAGGAAAATGCTGCTTTCTTTCCTCTTTGCTGTTTTCTTGTCAGCTAGCCTAATCATGACAAATGCATGTCACAAAATCAGTAACCCCTTGAGACAAAGGTCCACAATATTTCATACGGTTTCTTCTGTAAGGGCTTTGGTTTGTGTGTTCATACAAAACCTTTACATCTTTTTTTTTTAAGTCAGAGGGCAGATATGCTTTCTTTCAAAAAGTGAACTTTTACTTTACTATGTCCTGGTTTTTATTTGTGTGATGTTCATTAGACACATTTCCTTATTGAAGAGAGGATGTAAACTACCTTGTCGTGGTGACATATTCCTAAAGTCCCAGTTAATTTACATTTTAAGTTGATGGTGCAATGCTTCTTCACTTGATCACCTGAACGAATCATTTCATCATCATCAAGGAGAATACAAAGTTTGGGTTGACTTGCTTTTTTTTACCGTGACTAATGAACCATGTCAAGCATTGGTTACCATTTCTTAACATAGAGAACCGTTTCACTCCTCCTTGAATCAAGTTGTGAACTTTGTGTAGCCTGGCATGTTGGATAAGGGAACATTTTCCAGAAGAAATAAAGAGCCTCAGTATCTTTTAGCGTGGCTGTTGAGTCGGTGGCTCATTCCAGCAGTTGAGTCCTCATTTGAAGTAGATCCGGGTTGGTCCTTCCTCCTCAAGGTGAAGCCTGGATCTCGTTTTGGTTTGACAGAGAGACTTCAGGTGGCAGCCAGCACTGTTCTGGCTGTAACTTGAGAGCTCTCAGTAAAATGTCACTAAAGTGTTTTGTAGCGCAGACAGTGACAATTTATGTGAATAACTACATTGCAGGAATTTTAAGTTTCAAACACACCTGCCAACAGAATCTGAATTTACAAATCTGTTTTTTTTTAAATCTCCCTCCATCTTTTAAACAAGGATGGATCTCTTACTCAATTTCTTGACATTTGCGATATATAAACAAAAGATCATAGGAAATTCCTTCAGCATTTTACTCTTGTTGAGAATATTGTATTCATTCACCAAGGGAGATGAAGGCTTTGCTTGTCTAATCGAGTAAAGGATTGCTTAACGTTTCTCGAAGATCTCCCACTTCCATGTTTTCAATTGCAATGATGGGAAAGAAACCACTGGCCAGGTGGTTTGTACCATCTGAGAAGCCGCCATTAGAAACCTTTATGGGGAGGGGCTGGCTCGTCAAAAACAAATTGTCAGGTGAATGAATCGTCTATCAAACTCTTACTGAAGCAAGTGGGGAGAAGTGCAAAACTGTGAAAACCCTCCCGTGCACCTCTTAGATCTTCTTTCAGTTCTGATATAACTGATTCTATTGCGTAATCAATGCTAACCCCTTGGGAGGGCCGCCATCGACGTTTCCCGCGTGCCGTTGCTTACCGAACACAAACGCAATACTAGATTTTGTTGTTGTTGTGATATGCCGCAAGTCTTTGGTGAATTGTGTGATCTACGGAGTCCATCTGCCATGTAAGGTAACTTTGTGTGTTTCTCTGACACTGAGCAATACAATGACCCATTGGACGTACTACGCAAAAAATATCCGATCGAGATTTGATATCCGCAATATATCATTTGGCTTAGATTTAAGAGATTATCAGCCAGCCCCACCATGGCCAAACATTTAACTGTAAATCATTATATTTCATAACTGGAATAATACTTACCATATGACACACTTTACAATATTGATTCTTCAACTCGACAAATGCACTATAATTGGTTAAGCTTTCACTAATTGCAATTTTGCAATTTTCTTTTTGTTTTTGTAATCCTTAATAACTAACCTTGTAATTAACCCTCAATTCTACCCACATGAAAGGTAGGGAACAACATATCTATTCAAGTGAAATAAGTATACCATGCGAAACTGTCTTATCACTGACCAGAACACAAAAGTAAACATATATTTGTTACGGGTATATCCTTTATGAAGTATTAATGTTTTAGGACATTGCCTTTTTTACAGGGAAATTGGCCACAGACGGAGCTGTTTTTGGCAAAACAATAGAATATTTGAAATCAGTTGCCAAGCAGCACAGAAGGTTATGATTTATGACGATATCATCCTGCTTTCTAAATCATTAAGGTAATTCCTCTTTTTTTCTTCTGTCCACTGTAATACCGATGATACATTTCCTCTCATTTGTTTTATACATGATTGTGCTCTTGCCTCTCCACACTCAAAGCCCTCTTTTTTTCCTCTAACGATGATGTCATCGTTGCGTTTTGAAAATGTCTTCCCTTTTCTTCCCTGCCGCTCTCAGTCTGTTCTCTGTATCTCCCTTTTGACTCTCCCCAACACGACTTTGCGCTCTTCGCTTTTGAGACACAACGTTTCTGAAAGTTGGAGGTGACAGAGTTATATTTGGACAAAGGACATACAGACAGCTTGCTTTGAATTTCCAAATTCAGGTCGGGAGGAGAAAAGCTTTAGAGACCAAACAAACGTGTTGAAAAGCCTGACGCCTGCTGTGGTGGTATCAAGCTTTGATTCCCGTCTGATTCCCACAGATGTCGGAATGGACTTTTACTTTAACAAGTCCAACTGAGTCTTCTCACTCACGGATGCTATTGTGGTAGTCTTGATTTGTTACCCAGTATTATATTGAAGACCTGTGTGGCTGACATTTTTAATTCTGAAAATGTAAGGTGCACAATTGAGTATAATAAAGCAATATCAATCACAAAAATGAATTGTCTGCCTAATCAATTACAAGAAATGTTGTACATCATAGACATTTCTTTTAAATTATTTTTCATTTTAATCGTTTCGGATAAAAATGTCAAAAAATAAGTTAATATAAGTACATTTTTTAGATGTGTTTACTCCGTCTCCGGCAGATCTTCAGCATTTGATGAACTTAGGTTAAAGCTGCAGAAATTAAATTATTCATCAGTAAGTCGATTGGGGGAAAAAATAGTCTGTAACAATGTGGTTGATTCTTTTTTTTTTTACTTAGTTACTTATCCCTTGAGTTTCTGTTTTAAGTTTTGATTAAAGGCTCACAATTATTTTGATTATTCTCTAAAGACGGCCAATAATGTTTATAATTGAAACCGTGCCAACATCCCTTTAATGAAGGGGGATCTAGATAAGTACAGATCATCACATACTGTTGTAATTGGGGTGAAAAGGTTATGCCTCAGCAGAAGTTGGAGTAATGCATTTAAAGAAGTTTTAACAAAAGTTTCTTGTGAATGTTTTTAACTTCTTACCTTCCTGCGTATTCTTACTAGACGATCCCAACCAGTTTGCACATGGACACAGTTGTACGTAGTGAAACGTGTGTGTCTGTGTGTGTGTGTGTGTGTCTCATTCTGGCAGGCGTGTGGGGCAGTCAGGTGCTGGTGCCTCAGAGGGTGAACGCTGTGCTGGGGAAGAACGTGACGTTGGAGTGCCGGGTGGAAGTGGCTTCCAACCTCACTCTCACTCAGAGTTCCTGGGAGCGTCGGCTGCCGTCGGGCTCCGTCACAGTGGCTGTTTACAACCCCCTCTACGGCATCTCCATCCCTCCGGAGTTTCTCAATCGCCTGTATTTCCGCTCGCCCTCCTCACACGACGCCACCATTGTCTTGGGAAACGTGGGATACGCTGACGTTGGGATCTATACCTGCAAGGTGGCCACGTTTCCTCTCGGAAACACTCAAGCCTCCACTACTGTCAATGTACTCGGTGAGTATTTACATGTGTGTGTGTGTCTTCTATGTAACCGGTCCTGTGGTGTCTAGTAGAGATAAAACAATTGGTCAATTAATCATTCGGTTGATTCCATATTGAATGTTTATATAAGTTTATATCCAATGTAAAAAGTCTGTTTTTGATTGCATGCAATGAAAAGTGATATTGAGAAAACTAAAATTAACTGTAAAATGATCTCCGAATGGTCTTTTTAAAAAGCCACATTTTTCTCTCTCTCCACCGACCTTTGCTCACGGTCTGCATCGCAGTGGAGCCGAAGGTCTACGTGTCTGCAGGTTCGTCCGCTCTGATCGACGGTGGCAACGACACTGTGGTGGCCACCTGCATTGCGGAGCGAGCCAGGCCCCCCGCTGAGGTGTCCTGGGAATCCAACCTTTTTGGACAGTCCGAAGTGCAGCTGTTTGACGAGGCCAACGGCACAACCAGCACGCAAGTGAGCTACCTGTGGCAGCCCACACGTCACATCCAGGGCCACGCACTCACCTGTGTCGTCCGCCACCCGGCCCTGCAGAGGGACTTCAGGATCCCCTACCAACTCAATGTGCAGTGTGGGTGGCTTTTTTCTATTAGTGGCTATTTGGAGTGTCATGTTGACGTAAATATATATCTTAAATATGCTGAATGATAGTGAGTCGGTGCTGCTGTCAAACTTTCACGAGGTATTGTTATGGCCTAAAGAGGGTCTATTAATGGACGCATTATAGTATACGATATGTAATGGAGTGCATTTATGAGGTCCAAGAAAAGACTCTCATCCATCAATTGAAAATGAAAGTATAGCAGCGGTTTGCTTGCTCCCTTTCTCTCTCCTTGAACAGTCAAACACTGTATTTATCAGAAAGTAAATACAGACTATTTCAAAAGTAGAGTCACTAACTCCTAAAAATATTTTTAGTCCGACAAAACAAGCAAAGTGAAACATGGAAAAAGAAGCCAGCCATTTCTTAGATGAGTCAAAAAATCTTAACTAACCCTAGAGTTGGGAAATAAGGTTTATTTTGTTTTTAAAATTGTAAAAACCATCATACTATGCAAGTCATTACTGTTTATTTCTTTTCACACTATACGATGTGTTTAACTATTAAAACAATTACTATTATCTATTATATTTGGAGGACACAGACTATTTTCTCGAGGCCGTAATTGACCTAAGACGTCACATAAGACTGCAAACGGTCATACTGCATGTTTGATGACGTAACACAGCAGAAATACTTTCAATGTAGGAATATTTAATATAGCCAAAATAGTCTGTTTGTGCTGTTTTCAGATTGTTTGTTTGTAGTGAAATCTCAAATGTTTGCTTTTTTGGCCCCCTCTCTCTTTAGTTGCTCCTGATATCTCTGTTGTGGGCTATGATGGAGACTGGTATGTTGGTCGGAAAAATGTTCAAATGGCATGCAAAGCCAATGCAAACCCACCGGCTAATCACTTCAGATGGATCAGGTGTGTGTATCTGTTTAAATTACATTTTCTTTTTTCCTTATGTGTTAAAATTGACCAACAAGCCACGTGCTTTTCTTCATGAAGATGTTAATACAATTTATTGATTTGTATTAGAATATTATGATTCATTTTAGAATTTTTAATAATGATGATTACTTATCTACTTTCATATATGAGCTTTTTGCTGGAATTTCTTTACGAAAAAGAAATCCAACACATTCAAACGGGCAGATAGACGATGAAATAAGACATCAAATATGTAAGTGAAAAAGATAACCGACTATTAAGAAATAGAATGGAGAAGGACAACAATAATTATAAGCCGAATTAAAGGCAAATGTTGGACTACACGTTGTACCATGTCCATGGTTACACAATAGGGTAGTTGTCTTTGTGTGTCTAAATAGTTGTGTCTCTTGTGCATCATAGATTGGACAGTGAAATGCAAGAAGGGGTGGAAATAATGAACAGCACTTTGCTCTTCCTGCGACCCCTCCAGCGGAACGACTCTGGAGTTTACAGGTGTGAGGTTGCCAATGACATCAGCCTCCGAAGTCGGGATGTGCGCATTCTCATACAAGGTGAGCGGAGTACACACGCAGCGCACTCCTTTGGCCTTCTCTTCCCATAGGAAGCGCGCCCGTCAGAGGGTATCACTGCCTGTGACATTGTCCTTCAAACTGAAATGTGACACTGTATCCCTCTCACCCGTTCTGTACATACTGGCAGTCTATCAAGCATCCACCCATGGCAAGTTGCGTTGGCACAATATTTGACCTTTTAAATTTAGTTGGAATTGCGTGCTCACTAGTCTGATTAATGTTGGGTCTCCAGATGTTCAAAGGGGAGGGGGGGGGGGGGGTCCTGGGCTAACAGCTGCACATATTTAAGGCCTCTTTAGACCACAGAGCTCTGCCCTTGCTCCTTTTGGCTCAGTATCTCTGTGGGTGATGAGCATGCTCTTCTGGTTTCTTGTCTGTGGAAGCTCTCTTCTTGAATGAAGTTCTGATTATGTGATCTTCTTCACATCTCTTGCCTCCTGTTCTGTTTTTTTATTTCTGCATGTGTCATGCAGTAAGAGGCAAAAGCCTGCAGCCCTACTGTGAGATGATGTCCCAGATTCATAAAACATTAACTAGATCTTTTCAACTCCTATTTATTATTTATCATCCATATTTCATTTTCCTTTGAGAGGACGTCTATGGTGTGCGCACGCTCACGCATGTTGGTGTTGTCACGCGTGTCAGTTCACTGCCTACGCATGGAGTTGTACAATTCACATATTAAGGCAGTGTTTCCCCTAGATTTAATACTTCAGGGGGGGGAAATAGTCGGTCAAACGGTACTTTAATTGCACACTTTTTCAGTGGGGGTAAGGGGAGGTAATTTCATGGGGGAGGAGGCGTCCCCCTGTTATAATGCTAGGGGAAACCTTATAAGGGCACCACAAACTTTGGGTTCATGTAATCTCTCAGACGTTAGTCCTTTCCTCACATCTGGCGGCCTTGCACTGACTGAGGTGGTGGAGCAATCTTGCATCACCATTATCACTTTTAGACCCAAATGCTTTCCATTACTTTAGCTCCTTCTGGTTATGGCTGGGGGGGGGCATTGCTTGAATCCAGCACATTTTAAGATTGGTATTCTGTTGATTGCATATACTAAATGCTTATTTCCAGGTGATTTAAGCATAAAATGTGCAGGATAATTTGTAAATGTTAATTTAAAATTCATATTGTACGTATTGTTATTAAGTCACCTTATTAAGTAAGTAACTCATCTTCTCACTACAGGTATCAATAATACTATGATTTTTAACAGCTTTTTGAAATACTTGTTGATTTAACCTAATGGTCATACATAAGCCAGATATGTAGCCATCGGTCATATAATGGAGTAAAAACATATTTTGGCAATAGCAGCTTTTCACAAAAGTATTAATCACAACTATTTCACCGGATCTCACGACACAGAGAGTTTATAGTACTTTGATCACCCAATGGGAGCTCCTTCCCCAACAAAGAAGAAATAAAAATGACTCTCCTTATACAAAGCTGCACCCATCAATTAGATCTGGTCAATTGCCCCAGAGATGCCACCATAAGTGCTGTGGTTCTACATGCATACATAGTTGGACAGAGAATGCTTCCTTTTACAGTCAGATTATGCTGCTATAGTGCCAAATATTGGCACATGTCCACCAAATATGGTTGCAATAGTACAAAGCGTCACAAGATGAGACATTCTCTCTATTCAAAATGGCAGAAAATCAATCTAGATTTAAATGCGGATAGATTCCTCTGTAACCTCAAAATGTAAGGAAATGGGTTTTGTCTCATGGTACCAGGCCAAAAGGTAAAGTTCGCTTTCAGTGCGAAATTCTTCCAATACTTGCACAATGTCTTTTGATCTAGAACCTCTTGACGAGCTGTTAACTTCCCGTCAACCCTAAATAAGTATTGCCTTCGATTTCGAACACATCGCACATATCCACAAAATGTAACACATTCATGCATTCCACTATTTGTGCTAATATATTGCACAACATTTCCAAAAGAGATTTTTTGAGATGGTACTGGTGTGTTTGTCTAAAAATGGCCTACTGTTTTGAAGTGGCACCTGCCAAAAGGAAATATGCCAGTGGAACCAGTTGCCAATTCCGCTAAAGCATGGTGGCATACCATCAGCCACTTTTCCATCTGCGTTCCACTGCCAATGTTTGCCTGTTTTATTCATGGCTTCAACGTTCGGAACAAGCTGTAGCATTGTAATTGCTCCCAGAAGACTACTTTGGCTGATTTAAGAGTTGAACTCTTGTGAGCTGAGTGCACCCATAAACTTAACAGTACCTAAAATTCTACAAAAACAAATTGAAAGTACTGTTATGATTTATAAATAGTAACTGTAAAAAGCACTATCGGAAGAGTTAACGTATTTCCCGCTGCATTAGAGAATACAGCTGCCCAAAGTGAGGTATATCGGATGAACTGTCCTCAAGATAAGCCCGAAACTCCCACCCACAGATTCCTTGCAATGTAGTTATATGGAAGTGCTGTTTCCGATACGGGAATTCTATCAGCCCAATGTACATCATACATGTTGTTTTTCATTGTTGAATAATTAAAGCATGCACCCACTATGCTCTGAGGAATTGGTGCTGCAGACCTGAGGCTGCTGCCAGCATGTGCTCCTTAGTTTAGTATGTGTGGTGGTTTGGTTGATGCTAGTGATCCCTACTTAGTAAAATGCTGATGTAGTTGGCGTTGACATTCTCTGCTTTTCTGTCTCTTCTTCATTTCTCCCCTCCACTACTCCCCTCTCACCCTCCTTCCTTCCATTAGATCCTCCCACCATGCCTTCCACCATAACTGTTCCTGTCCTAACTGGCTCTGCCTCCTCCACCTTAGTCGATGATATGGGGCATGTCCTTCTCAGCTCCCCAACACTCAAAGCCCTACCTGAGAGTAATCTCGGTTCCATAGTGGGTGGGGCTGTGGGCGGGGCCTTGTTTCTGCTACTGCTGCTGTGTCTGGTTGGCGTGTGTTACCTACGGAAACAGCAAACCTTCCACGGGAACTACTACACCAAACAGTGCCTGGGCCCCAGTGACCTCCAGAAAGCCCCCACGCAGCACGAGCTCCACCCCACTAAAGCTGGAAGCGGCTCCCACCATCGGGACCACGACCGAGAGGAGTGGGGCGACCGCCAGCTCAAACAGGAGCGTGACCGTCGTCACCATAGCAACTACAATGGAGAGGAGTATCCCCCGAATGGCTACACTAGGGCAATGAGGGAGAGCAGCCATCCCAGCAATCAGCAGAATCCCCACCCTGAACACATGCAGTATTCCAGCCCTCGGCAGGCCAGATGTGCCAGATACCCTCACTCACCTAAAGCGCAGAGAAACGGCGCCCCCTGCCTGTCAGATGAATGCTACGATAGCGGGCCGCAGGGCGACTATGTCTCTCACACAGACGGGTCGGTCATCTCGCGTAGGGAGTGGTACGTTTGATGTTCCTGAAGGGACGAGACACAAAGCAGAAGGTCTCAATTCTGTAGTCTCTCTGATTTGGAGTTTCCTGGTTGATACTTGAGACATAACGTTTGTGTTCTTGATGTGGGCAGACTGAGTAACCAACATCTAAATTCCTACACAAGTCTACTTGTCTCTAGTTTGTGTGTAGAGACTAACTAGAGGTTATGTAAAAGCGTTTGCCTTACTAAACGGACTGCCAATGCATTTACTTGTATGTCTTTCAGTTGAGTGGAAGCCTTGGGGGCTTGCAGACCACATATGGATGTTGTAGAAAGACAACTTTTTTTTTTGTTGATTTTACACAATCTGCCTTCTTTGGCTAAATGTCACTCTTAGTTTAGATGACTTTTGATTATCAATGGCTGGTATTCAAAAATGGTGCAGAACTGCTGACTAGAAGTAATAACCCGGCATTTTTTCTAAAACTCAGTCGGACGCAGTAGGCTAATTTAAAAAAAGATATTCATCCCATTGAGAAATCAGAATGACTTCATAACTGATGACCTCTGCACACAGATCTATAACCATAAGATGTTGCACTGCCTTTTGCAAAACCTATATGGACAACAATGTCATTTTTCTTCTTCTACCTATTGTGTAACTCGCCATGATGGGAGCCTTGCAAGCTTGAGGACTTGACCACCGATGTCCTAGTGATGTCCTCTCTAAAGCTGGCGGGGTAGAGTGGGAACCCTAAGAGCGTCTCTACACCCTCGGGAGAGCCAGTGGGGCTGAGGCAGTCCACTGTAACAACGGACTGGATTTCTCAGTCGAGCCTTGAAAGGCAAACATGCTACAAAATTCTGCACTTTTAGATAAGCTTGAATTCTATGACTTCTGTTTTACATTTGTGTCATTTAATGATTTGGGGGAGATTTTCTAGTTTCTTGATTTAGCCTCAAACGCATTCTCCTGTTCTCTACCGGATGGTAACGGACGTGTTGGAGAGTTTGCACTCTGACAGCTACCCAGGCCTCTTGGAAATTCAAGAGTCCTGTCAGCCGGGGTATTGTTGAAAGCAGGCTACAGTATGGCAGGCACCATACGCCGGCCTCCCAGTCTCAAAGTATTTTGTTTCACAAAGAAGTCATTGAAGAGTGCCACCAGTACACCGGACTAATTTAATCTGTAGAGAAAGACACAATCACATTCTGAGGCATTAATAAGCTTATTGTTGGTCATCCATGTGTCTACGTGTGCAACGGCACACTCTAGTCATTTTCACCAGTCGTCTGTGTTTTTTGAATTAAGCATTTAATACTACTAGTATTATTACAGTCAATTCGACATTAAGACAATTCAGGTCACTAGTGAGGAATGTGTGTTCTCAAAGCCACAGCACAGTGCTTTCTCGCAAGATTGGACGAAAATATCTATTTGCACGTTGAGTCATAGTTATTCTTTGAGAAAATATAAATGAATACACCCTTTTATTTATTTTTATCCATAAATGGTTTTCCAGCTGGATTTATTCATTTCTAACAAGCAGCATTTATTAATCAAGTTTCTCCAGTGTTGCAGGTGTAAAAGAACTGTGAGTGAAGCGAGGACAACGTGTTTTAGGTCTGTGTCGTTGGGCCCAGTACTCAGGGGTCAGACTTAGATGAAGCCATTATAGATTTAAAAATACGTTTGTTTTTGTACTTGATCAATTACACACAGTTCATTTAATGTTAGTTATTTACCAGGCAGATTGGAAGAGATCCAACAATTTCTTTCAAACGTACTAGCTTGTGAATACATGTCAACTTTATGGTCACTTATACAATTTAGCTGCCAGATGCCAAATATTTGTTTAACTTGTATGTATAAGTAAGATAACATAAGTATTGCTGACTAGCTAACAACTGATCATAAGCTTATATAAATGACTAACGTATCACTGTTGTCTACAGGGTCTTGTAGCCTGAAATAAAAGTGAAAAGATGCTTTAGGCCACTTATAATACAGTAACAGGTGTCAAATGGGGAAGTAGTAATATTGTTATGAACCCTCACTAATTATTTGTCAGGATGTGAATTTTTGTGCGGTGAGTAGGCTGCGATTCTCATGGTAACATTTGATAATGTGTCACTGCAGATCATGCTGTGCAACTCCTTCCAGGGGCTGTACACCACAACTCATTTATGCTCATGGAAAGAAGCTTCCTATTCTAACAAGTAGCTAAGTTTTCGTTGACTCCAATTCATTGAACATAATTCCTCACTTACCACTAGTGGTGTCCAAAAACACTGGATGATCTATAGAGCCCCGTCTTGGTAGAATCTGTTTACAGTGTGGATCACCCGAAGTAACTCCGTTTCTGTGAAGTGTCTTTAATGCAATGTTTCAATGTCACAAGCTCCTCAAACAAAATGTCTACCGTCATTGTATTGGTGTGGAGTTCTGAGACAATATCATTAACCGTCTGAATTATTAGACATTGTTATTGACATTGTTAATGACTGTTCAGAATGATGTGTATAGTTGGCAATTTTTGAACCACAAAACCTAATTTAGACAGTTGAATTAAATGTAAGGTTTTGGGGGTGGCTGTGCTGCTAAGGGCCGATTATTTATTTTATTTTATTTTTCTGCCTTTCTGGTCACTGTTGCATAAATGCAGCAAATAACAGCAAGCAGAGCATCGTAGCACCTTCTGGTGTTTGCTTCTATGCACCAAGAAGGAAATTCCACTAATCTATATACTATTTTTGCTTCACATGTCAGTTTTCAGCCCCCCTCTGGATGAATTCATTTATTTTCTACCCTGACATGTGTTTGATCAGACATCAATATCTTTAAACCTTGATAAATGTCCTTCACTTTGGGTTGAGAACTGCAACTAGTGCCTTAGATATGTAGAAGAAACATGTGGTCTCTTATCATTTACTAATGGATTTAAGAACTGGTTTGGTTGCTCTGAGATTTATTTGTTTGTCTTTTTTTGTTTTCTGCTTACTTGTGTGTAAGGACTCCATAGTGCCACATTCCCTTTTCTGCCCCAGTCACCGTGACCATTAATGGCGTAGTATATGTAAACATGGAGGCATTACACAGAAAACGACAAAGTTGGAATGCATTGTTCCTGTAAAATGAGTGGGAGCATCTTTTCGATCAGGGCCTTTAGTTTTCTGTAGGGAAGAATTAACTTCAGTCTCACATTGTCAATGTAAAAAAACCTTGTCATGTATTTTTTTTTTGTATATACAGAAAAAAATCTCTGGAAAAAAATATTTCTGTCAGCGACAACAGTGCAGCATTATTTTGTCAATCTTTTTGAGATATTTTAGTTCAATAAAGCACCTTAGCACCTGTGAGTTTTTCTCTCTGGGGTTTTTGGAGCTTGCTATTACTCAGACTGCTCAGCCTCTTTGTGCTTCTATAAATGACATCATCTCTAGCTCCCTAATGCTGCATACCTACCCCTCCCACCCCCCAACTGAATGTGCACATGTGGGGAATTGCATGATGTAATTCCAAATCATGTTTCCTCACTTCACCTCCTCTTCACCAGTCTTTAGTATCAAAGGATGTTGGCGTGAGGGAAGACCGGCGCGGCCTCCCCTCTCGCTCTGACCTGCTCACCGGTCCTAGTTTGCTTTTATTCGGGACAGAAAGGGCCCTCGCTGTCCCCTACAGCTCGTCTCCTTTGTGAACTGTGTCTTTTTCAAACGCCGAGTGTTTACGTCTGGCCAAGTCCCCACTCACCAGCCCATTGACTGTCCCCATGGCAACAAGCTCATCCGTAGCTGCTGATGGAGGCTGTCTCCCTACAAGCACTACCTTGCCACAGTGAGAAGGGGGGGGGGGGGGGTGGGGGCTGAGAGTTAAACTGTGTCGCTGTGTAAGGCTGAGCAGGAAAGAGAGAATTAGCTACTGGATTTGAAAATTGCCCATTACGCCCCGCCGCACCACAGAGCGCTCCTCTGGCTGTGAGGACTTACGCCATGTGACCTTGACACCGTCGAGCTTGAACTCGGGGTCCTCAAGAGCACGGTCTCCCTGCAAGTCTTTTATTTTTATATTTTTTTCTCTCTGCTGACCTGTGCCTTCTATGGATCTCATCATGGTCACAGTGGTTGTTGTTCTTCTGACCTTGACGCCGGGCATGCTCAGTGGGAATGGTGGCTGCTAACAAAAGGGAAGCAGCTCAGTGTGGTAATGATGTCAGCCAGCGGCGCTTGAATTTGTTCGAGGCGCTAGTGTGGGAGATCAGTGGGTTCGCTTCTCGCCCGCGACACAATCGCTTCCACGGATGCTTTTCGCAGCACACCGTGGAGGGATCGACCGTCTCAGGCAGCTGTGATGCCTGTGCAAGAGAGACTTTGGTATTAAACTCCCCAACAGAAGCTGGTTCAAATCGTCACCACCACTGAGCTAAAAATATTGAGATACAAGTCAGACCGAAAGAACCACAGACCACCTTGAGCTCTGAACCCCCCCCTCTTCCTCCACTATTACAACAGCTTCTGCTCCCTGTGGGGTCCGTTGTCTGGGCGATAGCATGACCCCTGACACTGCTGCCTGCTGTTAAGGTTTAAACATGGGCGGGGGGGGGGCGAAGAGGGAGCTCTATCTTTCCGTCAGTCCTCTTCAATCCACTGAGGGATTCTGTGTTTAATTCATAATGAGCAAGTCTGCTCTGCTGACCGTGCGTGTTGAAGTTCTGAAATAGTAGAGGTTGAAAGAAAAAGAACCTCACATTGGAGCCAGATCTCAGCGTGGGGACAGTTGATCTTCCACTAATCCAAGCTACTCCAGGATGGATGCCATTCGAACCCATGAAAAGCTCAATGGGGAAAAAATGCATTACATTTTTATTTTTAAATGCATAAACTCTGTAATGCCGATAATTGTCTCAAATGCACTCCTGTCTGGATGAGCTATCGATGGTTCTTTATGCATTGTGGGCCGTTTTCATCACTGGTCACATGATGAATGCACCAGGCATTAAAGCAGGCAGCTTGATGAACTGCATTTCTAAAGGCTTTTTGATCAACTCAAGAGGCTCTTGTCATAGTTCAGCAGCCATCAAAGGTAATCGAATGGTTATTAACTGTTGGAGGACGGCGGGAAAAGAGCGGGGGAGGGGTAGAGGGAGGAGGAAGAAGTCCCAGCTCGTTCCATCTGCATCATAATTGAACGTTTATTTAGGATTCTCATCTCGGTGAGGTATTGATTTTTTTTTTTTTTTTTTTTTCTTTCTTTTATCTCCCACCTCAACACTGGAATTGACCATTACCTCCTCCCACTTCTTTTGTCCTTCAGTGTCACAGTTTTACACATTACTGCTGATTGGCCAAAACATGCTGCTCTGAGTTTAATGCATTTAATCCTAATCCTCTCTGTGGACAACATGGAGCGTATGCAAGCATATGGTGAAACAAATTCTGCAGACTTTTAAACCGCAACTTGAACTCGACATGCTGAAAAAGACGGGAGGGACCATGTGTTGACATGGAGGGATACAGGGCGGTGAACGTGTTTATATAAATGATTAGTCTCAAGGTGCAGCTCAGAGGCCTTTTCATTGTCCCTTTTTTCTTTTGCCTTCTACATCGCTTCCCCACCGTACTTCTTTCTAAGGAATTTCCAGTCAGTAAAGAGCCCCCTCCATTTCTCTCCAGAGCTGCCTTACAAGGAGGACAGTCCTTGAGGAGAAGAAACATGATGACACTCAGCAGTTTGTGCTCCTCAGAACAAACTGCTCCAGTTAACAAATCTGTTACATGTTGCAAGTTTAAAATGTTCTATTCCAATTAGAAGGTCACGCCTCAGACGCCGTGGAGGTAAGTGTAGAAGCTTCCAGTGTCCTTGCCAGGCGGACGGGGACGTTTATACAGTGCGTCCCGTCTTCTGCAGGTCAGAACTGATGCTGCAGTCCCTCTAGCTGCCTCTATAGGTTGAGGTGTGTATCTTTAGAAAACATATGGAGCTTTAGACTCCCTTGTATTTGCTCATGTTGATATCTCTGTGTTACCGTTGCACTGAAAGCATCTCTGTTCTGTACATCTCAGACCAGTCTCAAGCAGAGAGGTCCAACTCCGTCGTTGTGGCCGGAGCCGTGATGGGCGCCGTCCTCGCTCTCTTCCTCATTGCGGTCTTCCTCATCGTAATCCTCACCGCTCGCAGGGCCCCGCCGCCAGCCTTCACTGACAAAGTGTAAGTGTGACGTATGGTTCGTGCTGCAGCGCATGATTGCTGGTTAATTGATGACATGATACCTTGTGAGGTTGACTGAAGCCCACCCGAGGGATCGGGGGAGTTTGCTCTTTACTCCGGAGGGGAGTGCTGCAGCAGTGCTCGCTCCAGAGCGGGAAGGCTGCGGGACGAGGTTGAGGGGTGGCAGGTAATTGCTGTCTTGGCAACAAGCCTTGTCCTATTTTGTCCAGCCTGTTCCTATAGTGCACCAGCACTCATGTTAATGTTGGATCCAAGAAGAATAACTTTACGGTTGAATTATTTACAGAGGGAGCTGGGTCAGACGCTGCCGGAGTCCCCAAAGCTGACGTGAAATGCTGTTTGTGTGTTTATTTGTTGTGTGTCTGTATGTTCTGTATCACTATAATTGTAGCTGCTTCTATTGTGTCTATATAGCAATATTAGACACTTTAAGTACATTCTTGTTTTAAATACTAATCAACCCACTACTGATGACACGCAAATCATTATTATGAACCTGTGGCAAATATCTGCAAGGTCGCGGGTTGAACCCTCATCCATCCCTGTTAGTTTGTCATTGAGCACACTCGCTGCAGGGCAACATGGCTGCACTCATCACACACGTCTCAAGGAAGCAAGCCAACTGCTGAACAAATATTATTTCTGAGGCATTTAATGAAAGCTGCTAAATCCCCTAAAAACGTAAAACTTAATCTGAATTGCAGATAAGTCAATCATGTACAAAAACAGGGATTGATACTGATAGGAAATTCAAGTTACATCTTAAAATCAGAATGCACAAAGTGAGAAGTTGTAATTAAAAAAAAACAACCTTTTTCTTCTTTACTCCAAACCTATTATACACCTTAAGTTCAGTGACAGCGTGTACCTCTGACTGATTATGTGACAATAGGCCACCTTCAGACATTGCTGACAGGCAGAAAAGAGCATGAACACGGGGGAGGGGAGGCGGGGGGGGGGGGGGGGGGGGATCCTCTGTGCCTGTGTGGACCCTGTATCACCACACTGCCACTACAGGACCGCGGTCAATGTCGCTACAAACGTAGCATCTTAAGTGTGACCGTAGTTGGGAGTGCAGGGGGGTTGGCAGGGAGGAGAGGGACGCAGGCCTCAACACCCCCCCCCCCCCCCCTCCCCCCTCCCTTAATCACATACAGACATGAGTGTAGGAGCTGGAAATCTCTTAACACCTTTCATCCCAATTATTAAAGAGAAGAGCAGCATCAAGTGATTAACAGTGTCAGAGAATCAATTCCTGTCATGACATCAAATGGCCACGATTGGTTTCAGTTTCAGTGTGTGGGGGATTTCTATAAGTGATAAAACTCCACACCTTCAGTCCGTTTCGCAGGCTTTCTGTAGTGAATCTGTAAAACCCAGGTCACTTCTCTAAACGCATTATCAGGGTTCTTTGAATCAAAGGGTGTTTCTACAAATGGCCCTTCTCTAAATCGCTAATTCACTCAACTCATTGTTTTATGCTGCCGGTTTAATCCATCGGGTGTCTGACCCTTCTGGAGAAATAAAATCTCTACTCATGTTTTATTTTTCTCTCCCTCTGAAGGATTGACCTTCCTCCGACACACAAGCCGCCTCCTCCCTACTCCGAGAGAGCTCCAGCCATTCCCCTGGGTGTCCACGCATCACAAGTGGCCTGGCTCTGTCAGGTAAACCCCACCCCATCTACATAACCACTCAAACACCATGTCAGCAGGCTATATTTCATCTGAATCATCATGTACTCACCCCTTCAGCAGAAAGACTAACGCTTAGTGATGACTACTGTGTGATAGCAAGAAGTAATAACTTGATGTCATAACCTGCGTTTATTCAACAGGAGGCCTAATGGCTGTACTCATCTAATATGTAGGATCGCTTGAATCTTTAATCTGCGTGCTCAGCTAAACCTTTCATAAGCTTATACTTTTTCTAGTGTCACCAGAAGGAAAACTTTTCTAGTTTTCACCCTCAAGGTGACTTTCTGATGCGCTTACATGAAAAATCCCATGAAGACATCAAATGTTTTAAATCAATTAAATCAACAGACTCGTAGGGCAGACTGCAGTCACGAGGCGACTGACCGGCAGAAGCCGACCACGTCGAGGCCGGGACCCCCGGCAGCACAAAGCCCCACCCAGCGGCCGTCCCGCCTGCAGTGGGTGTGTCATCAGAGTGGGACGGACCGGGTGTACATCAACCACCGCGAACACTACGTTTGACGGACACACAGTCCACATGCCCATGGCGGTCCCGCCCTCTGCCTGATTCTTCACCTGTGTCACTGAGCCAGGAAACCGCCGGCAGGCTGAGAGGACAACACGTCACACACATGTAGTAGTTTAACATACGTTTGCCGTTTGGATCGAGCTTCCTCTATGCTTTGTGTAAGCACTTTGCTATAAATGAGTATTCAGCAAACCACAGGGGCTCATAGGTATCCTCTAGATCCCGACACTGTCCCTGTTTCATTCCGAGGGGACACCAGTGTATGAGTCAGAGACTGTATTCTCAGCACACCACTGGACCAAACCACTGCCGATCCTAAGTGCTTGGTCCACTGAGACCCAACGTACTAAATGCATCACAGACCACAAAGGGAGAAAATAAGGTAGTTCTGTCCCAGTTCTGTAATTAGCTGTTGTACACAATGCTTATTGGCAGCAATGGTAGATTTGTGAATGTGTAAATATAGTCCCTGTGTTAGTGTAATAACCTCCTACTCATCAGGGAAACAGTATCTGAGTTGTTACTGTATACCTTTTGAAAGTGTACTTTGTACTCATTTAAGATCTGCCATTTTGACATTTTGGGGGAGTTTACTCTGTGTAGTAGAATGTACATTTTACATATAGTTTTGTCATTTTTTGAATGGTGTATTAAAATACATTCTAATTTAATACTATTTGTACCAGTGAAATGATGCTGTGACAACAGGAGAATAAGCATTTGTTCTAAATCACACAAGCCAGATGAAGGTGTTCAATAGCCTCCTGAAAGTGAAGACACTGTGGAGGAGGCTGTGAGTCACTACATGCAGAGACAAAGGAGAAGTCCTTGAAGAATTGAGAGAGAGTTTGAATTGACGTGTGGAGGGTTTCTGAGGTAAATTCATCTCAAGGTCACATTGAATCCACTGGGACTGGAGAGTGATAAGCTGTTTTTATTAACCCGAACCATTTGGGGAAGACTGCTGTGTTTATATGTGAGGGCGACAATGTATTGATGTTTGAGCGTGAATAGCAGGCATTCATTCATTCATGCATTTATTTCCATTAGTCAGTGATGAGTGTCTTTCTCCATCTCTGCAGGGGCGAAGCTGTCGCCTCGAGAGCAGCACCTAGTGGACAAACGTGTCAGTGTAACGTCTGTTGGGGGAGATGAACATCGTTGTAAAAGATTGTAAGTATAATGTAGTGTCACACATTAAGGCTAGGGTCAGGGATGGGGGTTTTTTGTTTGATTTTTCATCTAAAAATCCAGGCTGATATTTGATGTCTGTCCATATGTTTAATGTGATGCATAACTGTTAGCCAGCAGTTTAAAAATCAGTCTTTCTGGAAATATTGTTTGTGTGTTGATTTAGATTAAATCTGCTCTGTTCTTGGCTGCAGATTATCTGTATTATAATATTCACATCTTAAACAAACCACTGCTTTACTACTGTGAACATTTTTGTCTCCTGTTTATTTAGCTTTATGAAAATTGACGGGTTGGTTTGCCTCTATTGTTTAATGCAGAGGAATAGTTTAGTTTTAAGGTAGTGCATGTAAGCTCATTGTCACATGGTCATGTCTTACTGGTACTTTTGATCAGAACATCTTTAATGTAAAGGACTCCTGTGCTTCTACTAAAAGTCAAACACCTGCTGTGAAAAAGGACTACATATTAATAAAGTGAACCAAAGTAAAAGATAAGTGATTAAGAATTGCTAAGCAAAATCAATTTTTTTAGTAAATAAGCTTTTATTTTGGAGCAATATAATAGGAAACAACAATGTAGAAAGAAGGTTAATCTAAAATAAGAGGAAAGTGACAACAATGAGGAAAAAAAAGCGCAATATTGTGCCTTACTTTAAACATCTTTCTAATGATTACATTGTTTTTTGCACAATTTATTGTTACGTTAAGCAACATACATCAAAAAAGAATATAACATCACGTATAAAGATGCCAATTTTACATAAACAGGAAAAAATAGGGAGTCAAATTGATTAAAGGCCTTTTAGATTTTACCCAGGTAAGCCGTAGCATGGATGCGTCTTTAAGAGGGCTGGTTCCCCCAAATTACAAAAATACATGTCAAATTAAACCCAAATCATATCATGTACTTTTTCTTTTAATAACCAAGTTGTATTGACCCATTATTTTCATTCCTCACTCAAAATGACCAGAGCTCTCTTTAAAGGATGCAGTGTGAAATGAAGTCAGTTCATGAAGACATTGGTATGAGTGCAGTTGCGTCTCAAGGCCGGAAACGCCGACCACTAGAGAGCACTACGCGGTCAATAACATTAACCTGACATGCCATCAGCAGCTGGCCATCTAAACATCTGAATTAAAATAACTGCTGAATGTAAACCAGCTCAAGTTTGGCAGATAAATAAGTACAGTTGTCAGAAAAGGGTTTGCATTTGCTCCTTTGCTAAACAGGTGTTTGTAAGACTTACTTTGTGGACAAAAGGCTTCTGGCAAGCTCCACACAGCTTTTAGTGATATGTTTTACATTAGCAATCGATTCCATGACCCAACTCAGTAGTTCAGATCAACTCTACAGAGCATTTTTTTCCCTCTGCTGCATTTTGACTGTTCTATTTGAACATTTTCCACCGCTAAATGCAGCTGTCTGCACACTCGGCACAAAGTAAGAGTTGCTGGTGTACATGGTGGATCATGGCATTCAGCATCTGAAGCTGTTGTGTGTTCACATCTTGTTTCCATGATAACCAGCAGTTAAAATCAAGAGCAAAAAATCTCTGCTATTTATGTTATTGCAGGACGGTAAACGTTTTCTTGTTACTTTAATCATTAACCACGAGCAGCAGAAAGTCTGTGTTGAACCTGATAAACTACAATGAGCATGAAGAGCAATGTACTCATTATTTCTCATAAAAGTTGCTAAATGTTGCTTCTTGAAAAGCTTTTGCTAATACTTAAATGTAGCAAGCGCAAAACCGTTCATGTAAATTAATGGCAGGTGTAGTTCATGTCCGATATATTCTGGCCAGCTAACAATTTATGCTGCTCCCTGGTGAGAGCAGCAATACTACTTCTTTGTTATGAATAAATCTGTAGCTTAACAGGAACACGGTGCTCACTGTTATGTAAAAATAGACCTGTTATCAAAGGGAAAAAAACAGTGCTCTGTGAACTGGTTATATTAAACACATCCCACAGAAAGCATCTCAGTAAATACAAAAATCTCTCCTTGTACATTTCAACTCCTTCTCCGTGAGTGGATGGCCACTTTGTTTCAGATGCCGGGATCAATTAGAACTTGCTCCCATAAACAAACACCACGGCGAAGAAATGGAAATGAGGGTCCCCTCAAAGCGGCCCAGCAGAGCATGTATCCATCCAACGCGTTTCAAATTCCTAATCCGGGGTCCTTTCGACATGCAACCAACAAGTTACTTTGACTTGGCTTTCTGCTTGGCTGCAGGTGTTGGTGTAGGTGTAGATGTAGGTGTAGGTGCCCCTGCGGGTGGCGCAGCAGGAGAAGGTCTCACTGCCTCACACAGACTGAAGCACCTTTAACAAAAAGATTTCCGTATTATGTAAGCATGATTACATGAAAATATAATATTCAAAGAGCAGTTTACTTGCATGTTTTTGATTCTCTTTACGAAAGCTTTGATGGCTCTAACCATCCTCCTTATCCGCATCTAGAAGCAAAGGGTCAGACGGGTCAGTGCATTCACAGCACCTCTGTATCCATATTCTGTTTCTCGAGTCATTTTCATGGTGATTATCATCAAGTGATGTCACTGGTAGGTCATTTCTCTTTCTGCTTGAGTAGATGTTGCAGTTCAATGAAGGATTTTTATTTGTAACATTTAAAAAAAGAATTGCTCACCTGCTGCTTTTTGTACAACAGAGGAAGGGAGAAAATAACGATCACAGCTGTCAAAGACAAATACAAAGGAGAAATGGTTTTAGTACTATGGTACATTTTTGTTTGAACTTGATGTAAATACATAAACACAATCTGTGTGGTGGCCCTAGTTTAATTTTCCACCTACAGACCTTAATCAAAGAGTCGGCAAATAAAAAAAAGCTTCATTTTGGAATGAATAGCTCACCGGTTATCACCAGAGTGAGTCCACTCGTCTGGACTCCAACATAGGACAGCAGATACAGGAGCACAACAAACTGAAGGAGGATAAAAAGAATCATTTATCTCATCGTTAGGTGACGTATCAACCAATGAGTCGATTCCCACTGAGTCAACGTGCATACGTGTGCGACCCTGACCTTAATTGAGTCAATCATGCTTTCGATGAAAATCAGCCGTTTGATCTCTGTCCAGGCAAATGCGATCAGCAGCACCACCTCCTCCACCACCATCACCGTCTCCTTATCCGTCAGAGAGCTGTCATGATCCAGATATGACCTGGAGAGATGGACTCATTGAAAGCAGCACAGCAGCATCCAGTGCGGGCTTTAGGTTGTAAAAACGCACAAATGAAGTCTAAATCAACATCGAGAGACTCACTGGAAGGGATGGACTCCGGAGTTCCAGCGCAGCAGCTCCAGCAGTTTGTAATAAAGACGGAGGATGAAGGTGACAGACATGACACCCAGACAGATGTGGGAGAGCACGGTGATGGCGCTGAGCTGGAACATACTGGCCAGACTGATCACCAAACCCGTGAACACCACACCGGTCTTTCTCATCTTACGCCAGTACACCAGGTCCACAACTACTCAGGAAGACACACACGTTAGAAACATGGCGGTATGAATTAAAGTAGCAGTGGTTGTGATGATGCCTGATAGCAAGGGAAGCACTGTCATTTATTTTTGGTGCTGTATTTGCATGGTAGACATGTTCCTTTCCATATAGGGTTAGGCTCAGACTTCGATTTAGTTACTTTTGTTTTATACATATATAGTTCTGTGGCAAGTGACACCATTTAAAAAAGGAGTAAGTGAATTTGGTTCCAACTACGGATTCAAGCATGAAACGAAACACACTTGGGAATATTACACTTAATATACTTAGACACTAACAACAAAAATGTGTATTTCAAAAGACAACTTACAAGCAACTGACTCATGCATAAACAAACAAACAAACACACAAACATCCATCAACCCATTTTATAAGCATCTATTTTGACAGAAAGCTGGTCAGGCAAAAACAGAGACACTTATACTGATGCCGTCATTTTCCAAGCATGGCATAACCCCCGATTCTAAACCTGTGCACACAAGTACATTATAATTTAAAAAAAGCATAAGCAGGAAAAGTATATCTCGCTCATAAATCTTCTGTTTGTATCAGGCAACGTCTGATCTTTATGAATGGAACAAACGAACAGCATTCACTCAGCAACATGGTCTCATTTAGTTGAGTCCCATGTGTCCCCCAAATGAAAGACATGCAGCCCTCGGTATTAACTAGTCATCCCTGGTGGTCTGTATTCACACCTGCCCAGAAGAGAGGAAAGAATAAATACTCTTTCCCTCGACCATCTGACAGCTGGACTCCGTGCACCTGCTCCCTGGTGGCTCTTTTTTGTTTTCTTACGTTTGGTGGCCATTGCAGCGCTGATCTCGGTTGCTTTCCTAGCTTCCTTGTGCTTCCACCGTTGGCTCACACTGCAGGCTTTTTTTGGCCGCCACTGCCCCGTCAGCAGTATAAGGCCTGGCTGGACTAATTTTATCCTGTATTGGATACCCCCGATTCCCCCCTCTCTCTCTCTCTCTCTCTCTCTCTCTCTCTCTCTCTCTCTCTCTCTCTCTCTCTCTCTCTCTCTCTCTCTCTCTCTCTCTCTCTCTCTCTCTCTCTCTCTCTCTCTCTCTCACATACACACTTAAGTAGGGAACCTGAGACTTCAGCGTGCATGGCCCTTAGCGGGGGCAGAATTTTGATTTCAAAGTGTGTCTGGTGGGGGTCGGGGTTGAAACATTCTACTCAAAATAATGAATACAGTCACAATGTAGTGTGTTAAAAAAACACCTTTTTGTTAGGCCTATCTCGCAAAAAGTAAATAAAAGTCAATATAGAAAAAGTCATAATATTATTTTGAAAGACAAATCATGGAATGGAAAATACAATAGTAGTAGTATATACCATACTATACCAATAGTGGTATGATAAATATATACTTAAGATGACAATATTAAATTGTATAGTATGATGTATAAAGTTGGGAAAAGTCACACTAGAATTTGTTTTCAACAAGTCATGTAGATGAAAAGTTATAAAATGGCCTCAAAATGGTCAAAATAATATATTATAGAATACAGAATTAAGCAGTTAATTGGTGAATGATGCCAAAACAAAAGCTTTAAATAATGTTTGGTGACACGCATAATCATTGAAAACCAAAGTGACGTTTTGCATGTCTTTTGGATATCTACCAAAAGACATGCAAAAATTCCAGAGTCCTATTTGACATTTAATTCAGTAGTTAATACAGCTTTGATTTCTGTTTAATTGATGATCAGTCATTAGTCCCAGCAGTGACACAACACATACACCACGACCATATTCAATGTATACAAGTGTAATATCAGTTCAAACGGCTCATCCGTGTGCATAAACCTTCTGCCACTGTGTCTCTTATTTCCCCCATCGGTAAAACACTGTGGGCTAAAGGGCCGACAGTCCTGTAATCCACTGCGGTGGAAGCTCGTAATCCCAACCGATCACACGTCGAGATTACCAAACATGTGGGAGGGCCACAGCTTCCGATAGGACGACGATGGGAGAGATTGAGCTCAAACAAGACAGTGGCGGTAGAAGCAAGCGGCGATTGGTGCACATAAATAGCCAACCAATCACAGTCAAGGCAGGAAAAATAACAAGGAGAGACCTGGTGAAAGAGAGGAGCTATGAAAAAGTGGGAAAGAGAGTGAAATCACAGCAGCGCAGAGGAGAGAACCAGAAGCAGAGGAAGGATGAGTGGAAGAGAGAGCACTGATCGGTGAGGTCTCCAGAGAGGAGAGAAGAAGGAAAGGAGATGAGCACAGAGAGGGGGGTGAGCAGCCAGCACTGAGAGCGTTTATCAGCTCAGGCGGCCATGCTCTGAGCCCTGGAGCAGCAGGGCTACGCAGACACTGCACAGGCCCAGCATCAGGCCCACCTCCGTCATCCGCTCCAGCCACAGACACCGGGGAAGAAAAGGAAGAATCAGCACGCATCACAAGCCATGAGGACCTCCAGGAAGGGCAGCGTGGAGATGCCGGCATTTATGCGGCAGCTGGTGAAAGAGACGGAGAAAAGGGTCAGCTCTTTCTTCAAAGGGGGCCGCGGAGGAGCCGCCGAGGGAGATCAAGCGAGGGATGGGGAGAGGGAGGAGGTCATTCCCAGCCCCTACTTGGACCGGCCGGTCCTGGACAAGCTGACCGAGGAAGGCTGTGCCCGCTGGGGCCTTACCTACGCCCTGGGAAGCATGCAGGGATGGAGGGCCAACATGGAGGACTTCCACAACTGTGTGCCACAGCTGGGTGGAGAGCTGGCCGACTGGAGCTTCTTCGCTGTGTTCGATGGCCATGCAGGCAGCAACGTGGCACAGTACTGCTCCCAGCACCTACTGGGTCAGATCCTAACCACAGGTAAAGGATGCGCCATGCACAGATGAATACAACATATTTAACCAGTGGTGTGCAGTGACGTCATCTTGACGCTCACCTTTGTCTAAGTCTGATCTAGAAACCGTCTTTTTTTCGCCCTGCAGATAAGGCTTATATTGCTTTTTATCATTCCTCTCGTTATATTGTCAAAATCTATCCTATTCTAAGTAAGAATGTATATAGATATATATTCTCATGTTGTATCTTTGTGCAAACAGGTGGGATAGGACCAGAGGACGACCCTGAAAGGGTCAAAGGAGCCTTGATGGAGGGCTTCCTGCAGACGGACAAACACCTGCACGCTGCGGCGCGTCGAGAAGGCTGGGAGAGGGGCGGCACCACTGTGGTGGCTGCCCTCATCTCGCCGTATTACATCTACTTCGCCAACTGTGGTGACTCCAGGGCCATGTTGTGCCGGTCGGGCCAGGTTTGCTTCTCCACCGAAGACCACAAACCGTACAGTCCCCTGGAGAAGGAGCGCATCGAAAGCGCAGGCGGCTCCGTGTCCATCCAACGGATCAACGGTTCCCTGGCGGTGTCCCGCGCCCTGGGGGACTTCAGCTACAAGGGGGCGGAGAACCGGACGCCCACCCAGCAGATGGTGTCACCGGAGCCAGAGGTGTGTGTGGTGGAGCGCTCACCTGCAGATGAGTTCCTGGTGCTGGCCTGTGACGGGGTGTGGGACATCATCAGCAACGAGGAGCTGTGTGCCTTCATCCACAACCGGCTGAGCGTCTGCACCGACCTGAGGGACGTCTGCACCCAGGTCATTGACCTCTGTCTCTATAAGGTCAGACCCAGCGGCTTAAAACCAGTGCACATTTTTTCTGGACCTCCTTGTATTGCATTTCTACACTTTACGTAGTTTTAACGGGCAAATACTGATTATAACTACAATATCAGTAAACAAGTATGTTGTATAGTTTTTAATGGGAAATAGATTTTATGGAATAACACAATCCCGTAAACTGTGACTGTGTTGGGTCAGCTTGTCTTGATGTGAAACCTGGTAAATGAGCAAAAGTTGTGATTTGATTCAGAGTACACACACCAAATGAAGCACAATCATCTTCTACATGATTTTCATTCAGAAAATGAATACAGATGAGATTAAGAACCAGGTGATTATTCAGGTGGGGTTGTCACTAAGCAACCACCAAGAAAATGTTGTTTAAAGCCACTTTAAACATGATATTGCCCACATCAAAGTGAACCAAAGAAGCAGCTTTGACCTCTTGTTCGGCTTTGGCTGCTTTTCTATGTGTACAATAGTGTGAGATACCAATTTAAAGGTGGGATGGGATTATTCTGGGTTCCCGTGGGGAATCACTCCGAGAATGCAGGATATTGAAGGTTGATGTTCAAGAAATTACAATTGCATGTTGGACTTGAAAATAAAAAATTATTTTATACCAGTGAGGGAGAATAATTATTTGATTACATCCCCAGTGATGAAATAATTAAATAACAGCCCGATTTAAGGGTGTTTACTAAAGGAGGTTTTTCACTGTGCAGTGGAATATAGTATACTATATAGTATATAGTATATATGTAGTACTATAATGGAATCAGCTGGTTAAAACCACTTGAGCTTTTCAGGGTTACGTTGTGCCCATAATTTAATTGATACATACCTGTATTTTCTCCCTCAGTAAACAAGGCAAATTCCCTTCATCAACTCATCCCCTATTTTCTTCCATGAAGAGCACATGCTAACCTCCACGCTGCACTCTGTTTGGCCGTCACGTCCATCATGTCACTCCGTTGCGTAACCGGTTTTCAGCTCTGATGTGCACGATGACCTCAAAATGTCACCGCTTCTTCCACGCTCCATTTACATTTCGCCGCTCCTATGCGCCTGTGAGGTGACTTTGGGGTGAAAATGATCCAACTCTAAAAGCCGTTCACCCAAGATGTAGTGATGTATCAGGTGTTGGCATTTGCGAGGTCAGTCATCATCACTCATCATTCCCCTCTGATGATCCCACATTAATTCACAGGGCAGCTTGGACAATATCAGCATCATCCTGCTGTGCTTCCCTGGAGCCCCCCAGCTGTCAGCAGAGGCATTGCACCAGGAGGCCGAACTGGAGGACCTGCTGGAGTCCAAAGTAGTAGGTGCGTGAACCATTTAGATTAACAGGCACCCGAGTGGATGTTAGGCACCTTTGTCTCAATGATGAAATCCTGACACCGCGCCGGTCTCTTGAGATCAGTGATGTGTACATGTCGGCGTTCGTGTGCTGAATTCTGCATTCCTATGCAAAAAGGGCCAATAGGAAGAGTTGCTGTTTCTGTTTGCGTTGTCCGAGTTGTCGTGATGAATCCAGACTTTGGTTGAATGCAGGTGAACAGTTTGCATGCAGAGAAACAGAGGTGAAACACGTCGGCCGAAATGTTATTGTCTCACAATGATTTAGCTTTTCATTGATTTAAATTATTTCATATACTGGCCACTTGCAATTTGGTCGAACATGTTGTTACTCAACTCAAACTCAACTGTAGCCAGAGCCTGATTTTCCCTCTCTGCCATAGACCCTTCCCAAACTAATTAATCAGCCACCCTTCAGACACCTTCCTTTGTGACCAGGAAGCGTGGGTACTGGACCCTCAGAATACTGGCAAATAAGATGCAAAAAGCATCAATTAATAAACGCATAGTTTGAGTAATGTTTTTTTAATTTAATTTTTTATGTTTTTACTTTACATTTTTTAAATGAAACCATAATTGTTTGTGCAATGACTACGGGAAGCACCAATAGCTTAGGGCTGAATTAATTGAGATACTTTCCAAGTTGTTTTGTGAATTTTTGTGGTTGATTCATTTCCTGACAATATTGCAAACACTTTATCTGTGTTTGTAATATTGTCAACAAATGAATCCTCCATCTTTTAGATACATGTCAAATCTGTCAAAGTTGCCTGCCACTTCCAAACGTGCTCATCTGAGAAGTGTTTCTCCATATTCTTGCTTTAATATCTGACAGAGATTTATGATGAGCTGTGCGTCCGAGGGGAAGAACCCGACCTGCTGTCCGTCCTCACCATCCTCGCATCCTCAGACATCCCCGGATTACCACCAGGAGGAGGCATTCAGAGCAAGTACGAGGTGTTGATGTGTGTAGTTGTGTTGTGCATCTGCATGTGTCCCCTGGGTTGTGAAATGGCACCGTGCTTGTGTGTTGCAGAAGGAACTGCATTATTTCTGCTTACTATGAACAAAGAGACAACCACAAGCCCCTGCTACCAAATGTGAGTACAAACTCCAGACTGTCCCATTGAAACCAGTAGAAGGCATATTTCCCTCAAAGTGGAGTGTATTCACCATTATTCTCTCCTTTGACTGTGCAGGGAGGCTCTTGAGAAGCCGGGCTGGTCCCCGAGGATCCATGGAAGGACTGTAATTCATTTCAATATTAAAACTGTTTTCTTCATGTGTGCACTTTGACAAAGAGGGAGATGTTGAACTGACAGAAGTGTTGGTTTACATCATACTAGAAAACAGTATCTTGGCATAACAAATACAATGCAAAATAGATCTAATTAAGCCTAATACATTTTATATTTATACAAGCAGGACATTTTGTAAAACCTACTCAGAGACATGATCCAGCTACAAACCTCTGCCTCATATTCAGTGAACAGAAAATACAGATGAGAATTCTACTGTAAAACTGAATAACTAGCTGTGAAATTGTACAATGTCGTTGTATGAAAATACAAATGAGGATATGTATGTAGAGTTGTGTTTTAAAGAGGATGTATAAGGAGGGTAAATGGGTAAGTGCTAGCCAGAAGCTAACATACGGCTAACATATATCCATCGGCTGCAACATGGAGCGCTAGCGGTGCCAGCGGCGGGGGGGCAGGTGGGAGCGCACAAATTTAGCTTTTCCTCATAGCAAAAAGAGACAAAAATAAAAACGAATATAATGTTTAATTGCTATTTCAACGCATACAAACACTTATTCAAGAAAAAAAGTAAATTTCTCTCAAAATCTAAACCTTTATTGAAAAGAAGTTTACTTCTATGATTTTTGTTTATTTGAAACATATAGAATTAGATCCACTTTGCTTAAGTTACGTGATATGTTAGGAGTTAATTGTTAAAATCATTTGATAAATTATCATCAAAATATCCATACTGCATGTAACGGTTGGATTGTAGACTATTTCAGAACTAAAAGTATCAATCAAAATCAATTTTATGTGAATAAGTTCTACAACTATATTTTTTGCAAGTCTTTCCATTTTCGAATAACCATATTTCTAAACATTTTACCCAGTGTTTGTGGAATGTTTTTTTTTCCAGAAGTTGGTTGAAATGTACTGTGCTGCCTTATTCATTTTTTTATATAGTGAAGATAAAACAAACAGCATCAGAACGGTCCAGTTTTGGGATGGGTCGTTTTATCAGCGTCATATATTGGATCATGGATTCATCATGGATTCATCATGGATTCATCATCTCAGAAATTTTGTGTGTATAGAAATGACAGGTTAAAAGTCATTGCTGTTTTAAACACCAAAAAATAATATTTAATTGACAACTTGCAGTGTTTTTACCCAAAATAAATCCCTAAAACACCATTTCTCTCATTGTTCTCCGATTAAATAAAGTATCAAAGAATGTATTAAACGTGGAAACTAGAGAAAAATGGAGGCTCTTCTCCTGACAATCATCGTCCTGTTGACTAAAAAAAACTGTGGATGATGCAGTACAACACAAAATTGATTCCAATGTTTGTTTTTTTGCATAGTAAAGGATCTCCTCGAGCTAGGAGGAGCATGAATCTTGCTCCCAGCTCTGATGATGTGATACTGTGACTAAAAGCACTTTTGACTTAAGGACGTCCTCTACGGGCCTGGTTTGATTAGACCGGCTCTATTTAAAACCCTGGATCACGGCGCTATTTCATGACTCCTATGAATATCAATGACGTGCATTGATGAAAAACAAGCTTGGCGACTTCTGAACAATTAACAAATTAAAAAGCTTCTTTTTGGGTGTTTGTGTGGGTTTGAGAACCTCTGTTTGAATACAAATCACAATTTAAACGTTGAATGCTGTGCAAGCAGTTAGTTAATTAAGCGGAAACTGTATATATATATATCGTGTTGATGTCTGTATATTCACTAATACCGACTACCACCTCACATTCAGCTATATTCATGAGGATCTCAGACGACATGTGCAGCACTCTTAAATCAGCAGTCCCCTCTAAGTGGCCCTTCATGGCTTCTTTCATCTGATTGCTTTTGAACGAGCCAATCACTTCAGAACATCAGACCCTTCCTCACAGAGATGTTAAATTCTTTAAATTGTCTTTTAGTCTACACAGAACAAAATGTAATCAAATTTTGGATGTTGAGAATTCAGGTGGTAGTTCTGCATTTGTCAGCACAGACCTGAAATTGCTTAAGTTGAAAATTGGAAGGGCATTATTCACAGAATTCTGTGGTGGCTCCACTGAGGATTTCTGCAATTCAGGGAAATAGGTTGGATTATGGGTGTCTATGCTACCTATCCATGCTGGTCTCCTGTAGGCGATTATTCATAATGGCCAAGGCCCCAACACCCCCAGAGAATCCGTTTTGATGGCTGTAGCTCTGCCGCGGGCCCTGATGAGCGGTTTCGCTCAGCTGCTTCTGCAGCAGTGCCAGAGACACCTTATTGGACACCATGAACTCGTTCACAGAGATCATCTCCCCCGACATGCGGCGGCCCACGGCGGCCGCGCCAGCGTCCGTCTCACTGTCGCACACCGTCTCCACCGAGCCGTCGGTGCGGCGGTGTCTTCCTGCGGGCCGGTGGGACGCGATGGGCTGCACGGTGTTGCGCTTCAAGCGCTTCTGTCTGACGCGTGCGAGCGGGCGCATGTGGTTGGGATTCCTCTTCTTCAGGCAGGGGCAGCAGAACCACCAGCATCCGTGTCTGGAGCAGGAGCAGCACTGATGCCGCCCCGAGCACACCAGCTTACCAACGATCCAGGTGAGCGTTTGCTTGATGATAATGGAAATGACGTTGAAGAGCGAATAGATACAACACACCCCCATCAGGATGAAAATGCAGTTGCCCAGTCGGTAGGCCTCCTGAGACTCGTACTGCGCTCTCTGGCTGCTCACCAGGTCCCCGAAGCCGATGGTGCTGAAGGCCACGAAGCAGAAGTAGAGGGAGTCCACGTAGCTCCAGTTCTCCATGGGGCTGTACAGAGTGGAGGCGCTGCACGCGATCACGACCGACGCCACGCCCAGGATCAGCATCACGTAATAGACCGATGGCTTCCAGCCTTCCAGGCTGTCCTCCTCGCCGGAGTCTTCCCTGCTCGACACAACCCAGACTCCAGCACACCTCAGCCGGCGCTCGTGACACCAGCGCATGATGTATGCTAACATTGTGATGATCCGCTCCAGGAAGAGGTTAAAGAACAAAATGGTGGCGGCACAGCCGATGAGACCATAGAAGATTAGGAAGATTTTTCCAGCTATGGTCGCCGGTGTGGTCATTCCAAAGCCTGGAGCAGAGAGACAACATTAAAAAAAAGTTAAAAAGGTCAGAACAATGAACTAAAAACGTTTGAGTTCCCTCGAAAGCCAACAAGAAAAAGCTCCAAGACTCACCGATAGTGGAGACCACTGTACCAACAAAGTAGAAAGCGCCGGAAAAGTCCCAACGGGGCCTCAGCGTGTCCACTCTGATCCCGGCTCCGTTCGCCTCCTCGTACTGACGCAGCAGGGTGTGCAGGGCCCCCAGGTTGACCCGGTATCTGTGGGTGAAGTTGTCCAGCTGCTGTTTCCAGAGGCGCCGTGCGCGCAGCTCAAAGGGGTGTTCCAGTGCTGAGAAGATGGCGGCTCCACACAGCAGGTAGACCAGGATGAGCCCGGCCAGCAGGCAGAACCGGGCGTTGTCTTCATTCACGGGCGCCCTGGGGCAGCAGCAGCCACCGGCCGCCCTCCTCTGGGCCATGAGCACAGCAGCAGCACAGGTGCACCACATGCACCACCTCCGCCAGTGCTACCAGGTCACACACTCGCAGTATGTGCAGCATGCGTCACCCGCCACACAACACGCTTTTACACGCACAGCAATGCATTAAGCTCCAAAATGAGTCTGCTGCTTTAATGATGTAAGAGGTAAATTATGCATTTGAAGAGAATAGTCTGTAAGAAAAGGAATGAAAAATAGATATATAAAATTGGAAGTTAAAATAATGATGTATTTTTTATTAAGAACTTTTTTATAGCTTTTGCCCTTTTAACATTACAACATTATTTAAACCACAGAATTCTGACTGCAAACATTGGACCCTGGCTAAATCAGTAAATATATTTCAAATCATGAAGAGATTTTAGTCAATAGCAGTTTATAATATGTAATCTACAGACGGGTCAAGCTGATTAAGTTTAAAGTAAATTACAAGCCGGCGCACATCGTACCTGGTTCCGTTGACAGCGGCGTCCACTCGGCGTCGGTCTGCTGCGCTCGCTCCATGGATCTGACGAGCAATGACCAGCGTGGCGGGGGGGGGGGGGGAGGGCCTCTTGAGTTATCTGTGCAAACTGAGAGGGTGCCTGATGTTTCATCTGTCACAGACTGACATCATCATCCCCTGCCCACCCCTCTGCCTTTGAGCACCCACTGATTGGTGCAGTCATCTCATTTTGAAAACACCATTCCCCTTTTTCGTCCTTCATCACGCCTCGATTTGACTCCACCGTGAAGGGTTACAAGTGTCATGGTTTGCTTTACATAATTGCTCCTTTAATCACTCAGTTGTATCCAGGGGGGCCTTCTCTGACCCCCCCTCCCCCTGCTACTGAAAATATTATGCTGCGGCCTAAACATTAAAGAAGTAACATTTGGCAAAAACCGGGCCAGTTCAGATGGATACCTGTCGATGAAACATAGAGCAGACCTTACCCCTCCATCTTCACCACGGCCCTCGGGCAAGGCACTCAACTCCAAAGTGCTGCGGTGGGATTTGCTCAGTAGCCGGCAGGTCAGATTGTGGTTGTGTTGTGCAGCCTCCAGCCTCTCAGAGGGCTTTTTGTTGTCGCTGCTGCAGACTGCGTGGGAGGACTCGTGGAGCACGACTCTGTGTCTGTGTCTGCTCGTCCCTTTCATCTCATCTGGGGCTGCAGGTAAGGGCAGGGGTTCCCTCCACCTGCCCTCTGAAGGCTGAATAACACAAGCACACAGGTGCGGAAGACAGAGAGCACATCTGCCTTCATCTCACCGGTCAGCCCTGCATCAGGTGTTGAATTCATATTTTTGGATCAGCTCAGGTTTACAGTCCTTTTTATTGGATATTTTAATTATGTGTGTATGCACATCAGATTATAGCTTCGTAGATGCACATTACAGCATTACTGTATTATATAAATTATTATAATTATTATGAAATAATAACTAAAAGCCAAATGACATTTTGTTATGGTTTTTAAATGAGTCACCAGGTTTATGTAACACAGGCGCACCTGTTCTAAATTACTGATTTCAATGATACAAGACAGTAAAAACATCAAATTGAATCAACCTAAATGCCTCGAAGGAGGATTGAAACAGTTGGTGAGCACCACGGAGACAAAAAGATGCACATTTCAGGAGTTCCTGTCAATGTTGCAGCCGCAGGAATTATAAATAAGGAGTCAGGAGTTAAATATGGAGTTTTATTTGGTTTAAAACAAAATAAAATACTTATGACTTGAACTGATTAAATAAATTTGACAGAGCAGCACATACCATAGTCACTGCTCTTGAAATAAGAAAATCCATTAAATAGCAATAAACTGCCTTTAAGCCTTAAATTTGAGTGTCTACAGACCTGCTTGTGACTGTGAGGCTGTATGTCTCAGAATAAATGATTATTATCGGTCTCTTATGAAAATAATATATAGTTAAATGGGAAAATGAAACCATTAACTTAAATAATAAACTTTTTGCACCGCGGAACGTTTCTCACTGGATGAGTTTCGGGAGGACCGATTATACTGGAGAACCAACTGGCGTTCATGACTTCAGACAACCACAAACCACAGTGAACATGAACGAAGAAGCTGACGAGACCGTGTCGGGTGGCCCCGTGAATGGGAAATCTTATTTTAAAAAACACACGGATGGAAGCATCGATACGAGCATGGTTGTGTGCAAGCTGTGCAACAAGGAATTCACATCGAGCCTCAAGTATCACCTCAACGCAAAACAATTAGCAGCTAGCGTGGACGTTAGCCCGACCTGAGTACAAGGACCCACACCCATCCCACATTGCACCAGATGTTTAAGGACCAGGGTAACTAAGTCCACGTCTGAAAAAAACAATGTTCTGAATGTACTTGAAAGTATTGGTCTACTTAAAAAAGCATAGTTTACAGAAGGTCTACTTACCTATAGGCTACCTGAATTTCTGAAAGTACTATATTTCTAAATATGCTATTTCTACATTTGTCAGCTGGAATTGGTCGAACAAAAAAAAAAATCCATGTGAAAAAAATTACTTCTCACTGTTCTCAGGTCAAATATTTATGCAATTAAAATGTGATTCATTTTGATTAATTAATTACAAAGCCTCTAATTAGATTAATATTTTTGATCGAGTCCCGGCCCTAATAATATATTATATTATATATATATTGACCTTACATATATTTTTATAATTTTTAATTATAATTTAATTTTTTACCTATTATTTAATTGATCTTAGATGGAGCAATCTACACGTCCCTGTCACTAATGCCAAATGCCCCAAGTTTCTGTACTTTAAACCTTATCTGGGTTCAACCCTCAAGGGACATGGTGGCTCTTCCTAAATCCTTTTTTAGTTTTGGGTAACTGACATTTATAAAAAATCATAATGGGATATTGCCCCAGAGACAGATTGGTGCATCTTGGAGGATCAACCATGCTATTCATCCTTACTGCATTGGTAAAGGCACAAGTGAGTTGAATTTGAATGTAACAGAGAATTGGAGGGTGGATGCACTAAAAAGGGTAAACAAATCTACACCCTGTGCCAGACTGTTAGTTTAAGGTTGTCCACAGGATGCCCTGAAGTAGACAACCATGTGATTGTCTTGAAAAATGCCCTCAGAGGCTGTAATAAGTTTCATGTCAGTGTGACCACTGAATGAAACACATCTGCTCATCTTTACTGACTCATCCCGTCAAAAAGGTGGAACCCTAGCATGGCTAATAAGTGGCTAAAAGGCTAAAGCAAAGCAATTAACATCAAATTCAATTCATCATTCAAAAGATTCTTCATCATTCTTGACAATGCCATCATAACCAAGTGAACGCGCCTTGTGTTTCTGCATAACCCCCAGGGTACACTTCTCTGAAACAACCAGTGGGGACAATGCCCCCACTACTACCTCCGCGGTAGTGTGCTCAAGACTTGGCGGGTGGGATTTGAACCCACTGGCGGTGCGCACAGAGGCTTTTGGCACCCTGCACTCACCCCTACACTACCAGTCCTGGTCACATTTTGGAAGCTTTGATTCTCCTATTTAACCTTGAGCATGTGAGTTAAACCTCAAAACTCTTTATAAATGCTATTCCCACATCTGGGCTTGAACCCACAACATTCAAATGCAGTGCAGGGGATTATGTCAGCAGCTCTTCCACTGTGCTACTTCACCACACACTAACCAACCCTTTGTTTGTTGTATTTAACCTTGAGATTGCTACTCAAACCTGAAGTAAAGCCAAAGGCTCAAACCCAAGACTGGGCTTGAACCCACAACCTTCAAGTTCAGTGCAGGCTTGTGGCAGCAGCTCTTCCACTGTGCTACTTCAGCACACACTAACCAACCCTTTGTTTGTTGTATTTAACCTTGAGATTGCTACTCAAAACTGAAGTAAAGCCAAAGGCTCAAACCCAAGACTGGGCTTGAACCCACAACCTTCAAGTTCAGTGCAGGCTTGTGGCAGCAGCTCTTCCACTGTGCTACTTCAGCACACACTAACCAACCCTTTGTTTGTTGTATTTAACCTTGAGATTGCTACTCAAACCTGAAGTAAAGCCAAAGGCTCAAACCCAAGACTGGGCTTGAACCCACAACCTTCAAGTTCAGTGCAGGCTTGTGGCAGCAGCTCTTCCACTGTGCTACTTCAGCACACACTAACCAACCCTTTGTTTGTTGTATTTAACCTTGAGATTGCTACTCAAACCTGAAGTAAAGCCAAAGGCTCAAACCCAAGACTGGGCTTGAACCCACAACCTTCAAGTTCAGTGCAGGCTTGTGGCAGCAGCTCTTCCACTGTGCTACTTCAGCACACACTAACCAACCCTTTGTTTGTTGTATTTAACCTTGAGATTGCTACTCAAACCTGAAGTAAAGCCAAAGGCTCATACCCAAGACTGGGCTTGAACCCACAACCTTCAAGTTCAGTGCAGGCTTGTGGCAGCAGCTCTTCCACTGTGCTACTTCAGCACACACTAACCAACCCTTTGTTTGTTGTATTTAACCTTGAGATTGCTACTCAAACCTGAAGTAAAGCCAAAGGCTCAAACCCAAGACTGGGCTTGAACCCACAAGGTAAGGACAGTAGCTCCTCAGCTCTTGTGCTGCACTACCTCACCATGCACAAATGTTTCTCGTATTTAACCTTGAAACTGCTACTCAAACCTCAAAACTCTTTCAAAGCAGAAGTGATGTCTGCATGAAGGGGCATGAACCCACAACCTCAGACAGCAGGTTGGAGCCTGCAGCCCTTCAGTTGTTCCCTTGTGCTATTCAAGCACATGCCTCATTGGGTCCGTTTCTCATATTAGACCTTGGGATTGTTTACTAAACCTCAAAACTGTTTCAAAGTTTACAGTTTGAAGCCCTGACTGCAACCAAACCCTCCTTCTGAGAGAGCAGGTTTGAACTGAGGATCCTCCACACTTCAGCCTTCCTGCTATCTCCCTGCACTGTTCCACCACACACCTGTTGATGCTTTTGAATCCAACCTCAATTCTCATAGATTCTCAGTGAACAAAAATAAAAATCCATGTGAAAAAATTACTTCTCACTGTTCTCAAGTCAAATATTTATGCAATTAAAATTAGATTAATTTCGATTAATTAATTACAAAGCCTCTAATTAATTAGATTAATATTTTTAATCGAGTCCCGGCCCTATAATAAACATAAATCCTTGTGTGCAAAAGGAACAACTTTCCTGGTAGCGGTTTCAGATATATCTTCAAAACAGCTGCAAATGGGAAAATTTGTTCACAATCTTAGGAAAACCATTGATGATAATAATAATAATAATAAGGAGAACCAATTCATTAAAGGGCTAGAATGAAAGGGTGTGTAGGATCTGGTGACATCATGCATAATGGTAACGAAAACGCAATAATTCTTATTTTCACGCGGTAGTTTTAGATTCCATTTCTGCCCCCTAACTGTAGACTGTATACTGTTACACACCGTAACTTTAGAGAAATAAGTCCACTAACATTTTAGCACCATTTTAATGACACAGTGTGACATTTAAACTGCAGATCTTCCCAAACAGCCAAGTCGTCTTTGTCTTTGCTTGTACATGTTTTCGCTAAAATAAGACCGCTGGGTCGGCGTCTCCTGAGTGTAGTGTAGTGAGTGTAGGTCAAACTTCACAGGGCTTGGGTGGGGATTTGCATAAATCACCAATGATCTTATCTTAGCTATTGTAATTTTCTAAAAGAAAATCTGTTCAATCACATCTTCCTTTTTCACACCCTTATTATGTACAAAGTTAATTCTCCCAATTCTGACACACTGCACTGCATCTGCAGTCACTCGCTCACGAGTGGTGACGGAGGGGTTAGGAGTGAATTTCCACTCGTTTGGACATGAGTTCAGGTCAGGGGCAGCATGTCGGCCAGCATATCAATAAGGTTGTCCAGACCCCACAGGTAGCCATCTTCTCGATTGCCGTCTTCCCACGGAGTGCGGTGGTTCAAGGTGAGGTGTGCCGGTAATACCACCGTCTTTCCAAAGTCAATCATCCAGACTCCTGTTCTACCTGTCCAGTCATGTAGAAACAGTAAGGAACTGCCAACCACCTGCAGGGACACATCTGTTAGAAGAGAGTCCCACCACTGGACCAATGTGCTGTATCATCGCTTTCCACTTCCTAACCTCGTGTGTCCTGAAAAAGTCTGACGCCTCCAGGACCTGCCGCAGTTGTTTCAACCGTCTGAGATATCCCCACTGGAGGGAACGATACAGGATTCATAAGAAAGGAGGAGAGACCCAAAGTATCTACTGCCTGAATGGAGGTCAAACTCACCACAATGTGAGTATTGGAATCAACAAAGTTGTCCAGTGCCTCAATCACTTGCTCTCTGCTTTTGGTTCTTTTGAAGTTTGTGTCGCACTCTTCGTTTGACTTCTGCAAAGGAAACAGAGTTTTAATTCAAAATGTGCAGCTGCTAAACTATAAAAATAGACATCTAGATATCTTGTATCATTGAAATCAGTATTATATTTGATGTTTTTACTGTCTTGTATCACTGTAGAACAGGTGTGACATGTTACATAAACCGAGTGAAAAACCTCTTAACAAAATATTATTTGTTTTTTAGTTTATTTAAAAATAATAATACAGTGATGCTGTAATGCAGATCTACGAAGCTATCATTACTTACTGATTTACATACTCACATATATTAACCCATTAAAATATCCAATAAAAAGGATATATATATTAAGTTAAGTCAAGGACCTCACACAACCATCTTTGATGAACTTTGGAGCTTACCCTGAATCCTTCGATACGGAAACCCAGAGATGTTGTGGAGCTCAGTGTTTCCCTCCACTGCATGTACCTGGTTTTCAGCACTGCATGCTGGGATCGCTCCTGCACCGTCGGGGCCTCTGGGTCCACGGCCACCATCTTGTCATACATGTCTTTACGGGGCTGGGGCCGTTCTCTGGCCACCAGCAGCTCCCCCTCGAGGTATGTGCTGTGAAGGGCAACCTCACGGTTATTGATAATGGAAATCCGGAATTGCATTAAAGACTATTTGTACTTGGGCCTAACGTTGTATGCCTCAGGCAACCATTCAAGTTGCAGTTTACAACTTGGTTATCTAACATTTTCATCTTTTTTAAGTCATAGTCATAATCAGTGGCAGCTGGTCTATAGAAGGCAACGGGGCGTGGCCCCACCTTGAGGAATTCAAATTACATTTTACAAATAGTCAATATGTGTTTTATATATATATATATATATATATATATATATATATATATATATATATATATATATATTATTATATGACATTTATAATAGATATGTTATATCATATTATAAGGGTGTTTTCTAATTTGGTTATTTCCCGCTTTAATATATTGATAATCAGGATATATATCAAAATATATTAGAACTTAGGACAATTGGTCGCATCTGTTAAATACGCCTGAAATAAAACTGCTCCATCACAAAACATGTCTCATCTAAACGCACCGGCTCCCCATCTTGCAGTCCATGATGGCCGGTCTGTT
This sequence comes from Pungitius pungitius, assembly GCF_949316345.1. Lineage (NCBI taxonomy): Eukaryota > Metazoa > Chordata > Actinopteri > Perciformes > Gasterosteidae > Pungitius > Pungitius pungitius. The sequence goes on along the minus strand of NC_084915.1, from coordinate 8,210,608 downwards.
GAAATGGGTCAGCAAGTTATCCATTATGTTATAATTCTGCTCGTCCCGCTGCACCACACCGTGATAGGCTGGAACATAGGGCCTCAACACATCCTCCATCAGCCTAAGGTAGCATTGCTGCTCCCCCTCACAAAATCTCTTCAGCAGTGTGCCATAATCCCCAACATGAAAGCTCCCTGGAAAAGAAAAGGGACACAAACTCTATTTTACATCTACGTGTAACTACTAATTATTCAACCAAAATGACAATCTAGTTGGACCAGATAAACAAACCTGCATGTCCGACCACTTGCATCCACTGATGAGGTTTCTTAGGAGTCATGGGTAGGAGAGTTGAAGTCCCACAACTTTTGTGTTTCTTCCATGCGGAGCTCTGTGTGGAAAGACCGAAACAGCTCAGTTAGTCATTCCTTAGTGCACACACACTGTGGGTCACACTTCATCCCGCCTGTTTTTCTCCGCCTTGCTGACAAAAAGCAGACTTTAGACTCAGTCACTTGAATTTTTGCAAGATGAGTGATCAACGTCTCCATGGAAACAACTCTTACCCTAAGTGTGTGAGTGAAGCGAGGACGAGGTCTACTCTGGTCTTGTGCAACAGGTTCATCATTTACAGCAAAAACTTGTTTTCTGCTACTCATTACACATAGTATGTTAACAATGTGTCAACATGGAAGTTGTGTCCCAGTTTTGTCATTATGTTCAAAATGCGTTGCGGACACAATCAATTTTTGCGAGTGGAGGGACTAGTATGTCCACTATTATCATTTTCATATCTGATGTTGTACAGTTACACTTCCATATATTCTGTAAGGAAATACCAATTTTCTTTACTGCACTTTAAACATTTGACAACTTGAAAATAATAATTTGAGCTACAATAATCACTGTAGATTATGTTTTACACAACCGTTTCATAAAGCGCTAGGGAGCACTAGAGATAAACCTATACTCAATATATAGAACGCCAATGAAATTAGCCGCACTTTAACCAAATGCAAAACCAATATGATGTTGATAAATAAGTTTTAATATGCGAATAATATACACAAACTCAATTTTTCAGTGAGGGTACTATTATTTGGGACCTCTTTCTAGTGTAGCACATACATTGTTATATTATTACAATATATGCTACTTCCTCCACCACAATTTATTCTCAGTATTACGGAATTCACTCTTGTGTAGAGGTGGCGTCTATTCCCGACCACCAGGGGCAGCCACGCCCCCCCGAGCCAAAGAAGAGGCGTCATCCTCAAAGCGAAGTGCAGAAGAAGAATTTAACCGTTCCCGGTTGTTGAACCGCTCCCTGTCTCCGCAGCGGCTTCCAAAATTGCTTTTGGAGCAGCGGTACTGTCCCGCACACCCTGCGGCTATCCTCCTCACGCACTTCACCTAACGCTAGCTAGCGCACCTGCGATGTTTGTCCAACGAGTAACTAGCTAACGTTAACAAGTCACCTCATTACGGATCACTACTGCGACCAAAAGGTAACTTGACGGTGTTTTCTTCCTTTAACGTGTGACGTTTATTCGCACACCGACTAAGACGCAGCTGAGATAAGTTAGCTCAAGTTATAAATAACGGTAACTCTGGTTAACGGGCGATGACGGTCGAGGCTAGCTAGCAGTAGCTAACGTTGACTCTTGCTAGCTGATCTATTGGCAGAAAAGGACAAGTAGAAGATAATTAACGTTAACTGAGTTGTGTATTTCAGTAACACATATGACGCCGAACCAGCAGTAACGTCGACACACACACACACACACCCTCTTTGTCTCGCGTGCATGGAACGTTACGGTGAAAGATATGACGTTTGCGCTGATTTCGTGTCGCTTGAACTCGGCGAACGAATAAAAACAGATGTCAAGCGCGGAATCGACGGAAGAGACGCAAACATTCCCATCTTACCTCGTAAAACATGTTTTCTCTTCTGGCGTTTGCTGAGTCCTCGACGAACTATACGAGCGACCATCTAGAACTTTTTCCCCCATAAAAACGATGACACCTTTTGACCTAGACTCGGTTTTGCTCGCTAGCGCCCCTGTCGGTGTGTTGTGATTCGCGCAGTCCGTGAGGTGAGACAGGTGAACAGGCGAGAGACAGACAGTCATGATGGGGATGGAGAACTGGAGACAACAAGATAACACTCATCTATCCTTTTCTGTATTGCCTGTGGCCAACGACTTTAATGATTTACCTGTAGGTTATTGTATTACTAAATAAAAACAGAGTGAATACAAAGCTGCAAAATCCATCCACCTGAAGTATAAATATAACACTATTAAAAAAGAAAAGAAAATATGACACACAACCAGTTTGTTGTTAGTGTGATTTTGGGGTGGACATATAATAACTGACTTATCCTACACAGACCCAGTGAGATGGAGGAGGGCTCCGAGCTGATGGAGGACATTGTATTTCGAGGAGTGGCGTTTTCCGTGAAGGTAGAGGTCGATAAGGGTTTGCTGATAGTGGAAATCTCTGATTCAGCGACAGCGGATCAATGGAGAGGGGACTTCGATCCAGCATGTAAGCAGCATAAATGTATTAGATTAATTGCCCAAACAGTTTTTCTCACTATTCTCACTTGCATATAATATATATATTTTCAGATATTGAGGACCTCACCCGCAAAACTGGCAACTTCAAGCAGTTCCCCATTTTCTGCAGCATGTTAGAATCCGCAGTCAGAAAGGTACGTTTGAAGGTGCACTTCTCTGCATGTGGAACAAATGCAGGGTTGGCGCAAATAGAAAGATCTGAACAGACACACATTTGCTTCAGGCTGTGTGAGCTGAGGCAAGAGTCATTCATTCGAATTTAATGTTTCCACTTGAGCAAAAAAATGTCCAGTTATCCGGAGATGTCTTATTCCCTCTCTGCTTTTCATTAGTGTTTCAAAACAGGAGCCAAAAGGGGAGAAAAGGCCCGGAGGAAAATAAGAGAAACAATGGGAAAATTTGGCTACTTTTAGAAATCTGTGTAAAACTGCACATACATAGACTGTGTGGTTTCTTCAGACATTGCTACTGTGTGTGGCTAAAACAAAAGTAAGACACAGACCACAAAAACACCATCAAATTTGTGCTAGGACAGTATAATTAAAGTACAAAACAGTTATAAATACACTTTAATATCACAATTCCACAAATGGAAAAATAGATATTCATTGCTATTTAATTTATTTTCATATAAAGACTAAATACATTACATAGTAAAAATATGATATTACAAGTTGTTGTTTTTCCCCAACTGGTTTAATTTCTAATGTTGGATCATTAACTTGAGGTTCTTTTCTACAGATGAGTGATTCTGTTACTCTTGACCTCTTGACCTACGCGGATCTGGAGCTGCTTCGTAACAGAAAAGCAGGGGTAGTTAGTCGTCCTCATGGCCATCAGCAGTCATCTGTTCTCACTGCCAAAAGATACTTAATCCTCATATATACTGTGGAGTTTGACAGGTTTGTTTCTCCATTGCAACTTACATGGTAACAAATAAAAAATAAAAAAATTGTTTCTCAGCTTTTGGTAACCTTTGCGGCAGTCACATCTGATTTGCTGACTGCTTTGTAGGATACACTACCCCTTACCCCTGCCCTATGTGGGTAAGCCCGACCCGGCTGCACTGCAGAAGGAAGTCCGAGCTCTTAAGGCGCAGCTCGGCGCCGTCTCCTCTCATGGAATCAACAAATCTGCAGAACTAGAAATACAACGGCTACGAGCAGAGTAGGTCACGTTCTCATTGCTTCACTGCAACCAAAAGGAATTGACATGGTACTTTTTTTTTAACATCTCCTACGGTTTCCAGGCTGGCTCTGGTAAAAGAAGAAAAGGATGCCATGGCTAAGGCTGTGGAGCGGCTGCAGAGCAGTGGAGGCGGTCCCACAGCTGGCCGAGAGGACTGGAGGGTGCGAGACGTGGTGAGGACGCTGGAGGAGCAGCTGGTCAAGGAGAGGGCCAAAAGCCAACGTTCGGCGAGCAAGAGATGCCAGGAGCAGCGACACCTAATGGAGCAGGTGCACCTCTTACGCAAAAGATTTAATGGCGTCTCCTTTGTTCCTTAGCTGGTTTTACTCATTTTATTTTTATCCTACCCTGGCTAGTTCGAGGACTTGCGGGCATCAGAGTGCGCTCTCCGCATTCGGGTCAAGACTCTGACCAGCGAACTGGCGTTACTACGGAGAGGGTTAGACAAACTAATCATGTACTATATCTTTACTTTCTCTCGCTCTTTATTTCATTCACTTACAACATGGAGTAAAAATGCGACATCTGGACATTATTCACCTGCGCGGTGCATCGTCCTCTTTGTGTCTGCAGCAGAGTGACTCCGGTGGCGGGTCGCGTCGACAGGGAAGCGTATCGCTCGGTGTCCGGCGAGAGGAGGTCGGGGTACGGGACAGTCAGGGCTCGCTCGGGATCAAGAGAACGGATGGATGGCAGAGGTCAAAGGTCAGGGGAAAGAGCCAGAAGAGCAGACTCCTCCGGACCACGCGCTCGCATACCCCGGCCGTCGCCGTCTCCCACCGGTACCGCAGCAGTCGACCCACTTTCTGTTAATAGCAGCCGATTATGTGTTAGAATCCAAATATACTCGCCTCCTGTCTAACAGGGTCCCAGGTGCAACGCTTTGACCCGACAGCCTACATCCAAGACAGGCAGCGCAGACTGAAGGAGGCCGACCTTAAAAAGTCGGTTGCCAATATTTTTCTGTCACCATCTTTGTTGTTGTGTCGCTGCCGGGAACGATGACTTTAGGCCCTTTTTCTGTGTCAGACAGAGGAAGGTACGGAGGGACCTGACGTCACCCACGCTCCCCGAGAGGGGCCGATCTCGCTCCAGAGAGGCCTACCCTCAGACGGCCCGGTCCAACAGCAGAGGCAGGAGTTTATCAGTGGAGCGGCGAGCGAGTAGGAACTCCTCCGCCAGCTCGTTGGCAGATATGGACGAAATGCCCCAAAATCTGTTCAGGTGACGACATTACGTCTCAAGTTTTGTGTCTCCGTTGCTTTAGCTGGTTATTTTAATGTCTGGTTTTCTGTGATTATAGAGGAAGGAAACCAACTCATAACGGACCAAATGTGGTGAGTAACTCTAATTAATTTAACTCAGTACAGTTAGTTTCTTCTTTTTTTAATGTATATACTTATTAGATATGGTTGGAGTTACTCAAGAAAATGGTGTTCATTGATGTGGAATGACTTTTAAAATTGCGCTTTGTTGATTTGAAAATATCTCTGTTCCCTTCTCATTCTAATTCTGTCGTAACAGCCATTCACAAATGGTTGTGTGCTTTCTATGTCATTTTGAATGTTCACTTTATCTGTCTATAGTCTAGAGGAGGCCTTTTGACCAGGAAACAATTTTGCAGTACTCCAACACACAGAGTGAATGACAAAGGTAACTAATCCAATTAATTGCTGCAAAAAATGTTCAGAGTTGAAAAACAGGCCCCACGCAGCATGTTAATACACTGTCATGTCTCCGACCCCAGAGAACTCCATAGATACAGGGGCCGAGCTGTCAGAGATCGACGCCAGGCTATTGGCTCTTCAGGAGTACATGAGGGACCTGGATACAGGACATTAACACCTACTGCTAGAACTCAGCAATTGTTTACCTTTCTCGGGGGCAGACCGGAGAAGCACGTTGAGCTTCAAACATAAGCCACGGGTTCCCGTTAAACTTAAGGAAACTACAGCCATCACTGTGAAGGGCTCCTTTTTCTGCACTGAAATGATTTTTTTTGTTTCTATTAACTTAAAAGATGACTGAGTGTTTTTATGTTTTTTTTACAACTCACCAAATCAACTTAACTAGTTTGCATGGACGGTCCACTCAGTCAGTAAATATTTTATTGTTTTCTTCCCTGTGAGTGTGTGCATTCTCTTCCAAGTGTTGTAAATCCTGAACCCGGCCGCATGTCATCATGTCAAGATTTCGTGGTTAAATGTCATTCCAGCTTGAGTCTGCAGCCCAAGTAGACCCACTGTCCCAAAAGCACAGGACAGATGTTTGTGTAAGAGAAGGACACTTGTATATATCTATACTATTTTCATTGCATGCAAGTTTATGAACACAACCCTTGATAGTGAAACTGCCAAATTTCTATGAATTGTATGTGTACATGCTGAGACTGTTAATTGTGGCTCTTCCGTCTGATCCCTTTTTAAACCACCTAAAAACAGAATTAATGACTTTTTTTTTTTTTACATGTCTGGTGAAGTGGAGCTTGCTCAAACTGACAAATAATCGTACAGTGATAAAGCCTTCCTCTCTGAACAGCAGCTCGGTTTCTAATAGTGCGTTCACAACTTTATAGCTACATATTTAAATCCATTGTTCAGCAGGTGTCTTTAGTAACTGAAAGGACTTTGTCTCATCAAAGAAAATATCTCTGGTGCTGGTTGACAGACATGGACACAAAAAAAATGTTTTTGTTCATTTATTTTATAATTGCAAGACTTGGTCACGGACACATAAAAGGAATAGAAATAATTTTTGGTACAAAGCAGCTAACTCTTCGTTCATGAAATGATGCTGATGCAGCGTTGCGATTTACTTGATTTATTCTCTTGTTCAAGGTGGTCCGGGGTGGAGCGCGTCTCTTGGTCGAGGTGGTCCAGGGTGGATTGCGGTGCTCAAGAGCACCGCTTGCATCCTGCGACTGTTGAGTATTACCTGAATGCTGCTCATGAGCTGTGGAGGGATTTAATTGGAACATGAGGAGGATTATTTGTACATTCACAGATGCAGTGAGATATTTACTTACCCGTTGCTGCTGTGTGAAAATGTCTTGATAAAAGGCCTGTCTTCGCTCCTGTTCCTTCTCATCATACACCTTCCAGGCCATGGCTTTGGCCACAACCTCCGCCTCAGGCAGCACAGGATACTGTTGCCGCTGCAAGATTAAAAATATTGTTAGTATCTGCTGGCAACTTAAATCAATACATGGCCAAAGACAAAGAAATTGTAAAACCATAATGCTTAAGAAAACATACACAGGGTATGAAGAATATTCTGGACAGGTCCTGTAACATACGGTTTTTCAATTATCCACACTACCAGCCTTGCACTGATTTTGTTCCACAGCAACACAAAGCTAAGAATTAGATACCGTGAAAGGTGGGACTTTGCGGAATGCACGTGGAGAAAATATACCTGAATCATTTTTCTATCAATGGATTTACCTATAAAATAGTAAACCATTAGAATAGACCATTACAGTCACAAAAAAGGCTGGGGAAACATCAACAATTTAATTGGTAACAATTGAAATGTTGGGACATATCTTATCAAAAAATGAAAGAAAGAATGATCAACTAACCAAATAGGTGCAATTAGCTATTTTCAGTCTACCGACTAGAAAGCTGAGTAACTGGAAGGTGTTCAAATTGATTGTGTCAATACCACACAGCAGTTCAAAGGCTGGTAATCTGATCGAGAACAGAAGTGAACCAATTAGCTACTTCATCCAGAATCTCTGATCTTCTGTAGTTTCAATAGCAACTCAAGTACCACTGAGATGGAAATAGATTCCTCAATTCACATCTGCACCAAGCTACAAATGGAGCTCTATGCAGAGTGCACCTTGATGTGGTAAGATAACCAACTCCTGCAAATAATAATCATACATGTATAGTTACATATTATAGGCGTCAGACATTACCGTAATTTGCTTTCGTAATTTTTCTTCATTACTGCTAAAAATATACCCTCTTTTTAAATTTACCTCGTACCCATGAAGCCTTAAAAGTCACTCACCACTCGTAATATGTAGTCGTCGATAGTGTGCGACATGGTCTTCTGCATCGACAGGAAAGCCAGCGACACATCTGCTCTGCTCCGGTTCAGCATTTCCTGCAAAGACAATTTTAGGTAATCCATGTATGAACAGAAGCTGTTCTAAGATCTTTTTTTTAGTTATGTTATAGTGTGTGTGTACCACTAGCTCCTCATTGGTCTTCGTGTCCAAGGGATTCTGGTTCAAGCTCAGTGGAGGTTTGGAAGACTGAAAGACACACATTAACATCCAGTCAACACATACAAGTGTAACATAAAACACTTCACAATGTAGCTCGTTAGCATTCGTGCTTTGCAGTGAGCAACCCTTTACCTCGGCCTCATACTCGTCCCATGCATCTTTGCGTTCTGCCTCACTAAGCTCTTCCTCTTGTTTATGGTCCAACAGAGATTCATGCTCATGAAAAGACACTATCTGGTCTTTACAAGTCTGTAACAGCTGTGCCAAGATCTTATCCTGAGAAAAAGGCACAAAAAGTACATTAAAACGGCAAAACTTGTGTATTCTTCTGTCACACGGCTGCTAAAATAGTTACATGGACTCAAGGAACCTTAAATTAAATTCACCTTTGGTAAAACGGAGGTGGTTCTCTTGCTTTTCTTAGAGATTGGGTCGTCCAGCAGGTCCGGCTCAAATAAGTAGAGTTCAGTCAGTTCAAAAAGAGTGAAGTGCCTCTCAATCTGCTGCTGATCCACCACTCGATAGGACAAAGACTGCTTGGTCACCTGGCGATCATAGATCTTCTCCTCCATGGTGCCCTGAAGATGGAAATGGTCGCAGTGATTAAAGGGTCTGTGGGTCCAGAAAGAAAATACAGGAGATCTATTGCCAAAACACTAAAGTTTTACTGCGCTCAAAGAAAATATTCAGTATTTCCAAATAACAGCAAAGACACAATTTGTTTTAGATAAATGTATGTAGCAGAACAGAAAATGTTTGCTTCCATTCGATAAATTAAACGTTTTAGGAACAGGTTTTTCGGACTGTAGGAACATCGTACCGGGCGGCTCAATAAACTTGCATTTTATCCCCAAACAACCAGTGTTGGGAAAGTTCACTTTCTACATGAACTAGTTCAAAGTTCGGTTCACAAATTTTAAAATGAACTAGTTCAGTTCATAGTTCAAACTTAAAAATGTGAACTAAGTCCACAGTTTAGTTCGAGTTCAGTTCTTTTTTTCCCCCATATGTTGCTGCAAGCTATTATTTTTCAAAATTATTGCCACAGCCCAGAACCACAGACAGCAATTATTTTATCAGTTTTAACACTGAAGCTATGCATCAGATTTAATCTTCATATCCAATTTTGAATCCTTATCCAACCAGGGTTCTCATTGAGGGGACAGCATTTCCCCTTTGTTGCTTTAATGTTGCTGTCCATTCACTCCACACTAGCAGCAGCTGCAGCGTTCACCCCTACAGTCAGTGTTGTGCCTGAACGCGTTCATTGAACGATAGTTCATGAACTCGTTCATATTTTGGGCGAACGTGAACTGAACGTACTGTATTAATGCCCGATGAACGTTACTGTGAACTCGTTCATTCTGGTGTCTGAACGAGTGACGTGTACTGGTCTTTGCACGCTAACGCGGCGTTGCGGTGCAGGCTTCTTGTCTGCACACGTTAATTTATCACAAAATATGTGATGAAACACTGCAAACAACTACTAAAATCTTTTCAATTTAAAAACTGAAATTACTAACCAACTATTCCTGACCCAGCGCACTATAAGCTGTGAAGAGACGGATATTAATGAAGAGCGGTGAGCTCACCTGAGCCAAGAAGCGGTAAACGAACACAGGTTTCAGCTGGCCGAAGCGGTACACTCTGTAAATGCTCTGGATGTCGTACGAGGGGTTCCACGAGGCATCGAAGATGATCACCCTGTTGGCCGCAACGAGGTTGATGCCGAGGGAGCCGGCTCTCGTCGAGATGAGAAATAGTCGGCCGCTAAAACAAGGCACATTACGGTCAGAGGACAAAGGTTGCAATTTGACGGTCTGGATCTCATTTCAAAGTTTGAAATGAAAGTCAGATAATCTGTACCGAACATTGGTGACGTTATTGAACTGGTCGGCCCATTTCTTCCTTAACATGGCATTGGTGGAGCCATCGAGACGATAGTAGTCAACGTTTTTAATCCAGCTGCCCGCTGTCAGAACAATGAAGCACACACGTCAAAGCACCAACGTGGACATTTCCTACATGAATTAATACTTTCTTTGCCATAAAAACATTACCTTTGAATGATGATGGGTCTCTTGCATTGTGAGAAGCCTTGAGAAAATCCTCAATCAGGTCTAATGAGATCAATGACTGGCTGAACACAAGCCTAAAAATTAAAAAGAAAAAGAAAAAGTGTTCTGATATGAGGAAGTCAGTGTCTTCACAGACTGCTGGAAGTCGTTCTGTGTTTGGATTTGCTTCAGATGAGATAAGAAACATACACTTTATCGTCCAAGTCTTCAGCCATTCGGAGAATCTCAAACAAGAGCATCATCTTCCCCGAGTGCTCCATGATTTTGGCGTCTTCTTCAGACACCAGATCCTTGAACCAGCGCTCGCCCAGACCCTGAGACGTGGAGCTCATGGATGCTCTCTCTCCTAAGACACAGAGGACAGGAACTATTTCTGTGTGCAAACCCCAGGGTTGTATCATTAGTGAGGAACGCAGGTTTTAATACCTTCCACTGCTGCAGCTCCTGTGGACACGCCAGCAATAACCGCTGCACTGCCGTCATTGTTATTCCCTCCTTTAGCCTCGTCCGCTCTCAGTCCACTACACCGCGCAGAGAAAGGGGTCAAAGAGTTTGATAATAAAATGTGGAATAAGGCTGAGCACTGCTGCTTGTGTAGAAAGTCTCACCTTGCAGCCACAGGGGTTTCATTCCTCTGCAGAGCTGCAGCTTTCGTTTTGTTCTTCTTTTCATAATGGCTCTGTGTTAAAAATCAAATTACGTGTGGATTCAACTAATAACAAATAAATGAGCGGTCAATCGTGGTGGTGATTTATTTTTTTGTACCTTTTTTTCTTTGCTGCTGTAGCTGAGCTGAAGGCACCAGGGATGAGTCCAAATTCGGCTGAGAGCCTGGAAGTCCTTGAACAGGTTTGCTCCAGCTCTTGCTTTAGCTGAGTTAGTCATGGAGCCCATACCTGGAAAAAACACACATTTATAAATAGTTCAGAGGGTTTTGGGCACACTGAGACAGCTCGCCCAATATAACAACAATCTGGGAAAAAAAGTCACCCATTTTCTCTTGTTTCTGAATTTCTAAAGGCCAAACGCCATCAATGGTCATTCTGAGGACAGTAAAGGCTGAACTAGAGCTACGAACAAGTAAATAAATGCTAGATAATGAGAAATCTATCAATGTAGATACTTTATTGACAACATTTTTAAAAAGACATGTCTTCAATGTACTTTTGAGTAACTATGTGAAGACAGATGGTTACCGGTGATGTGGTCGAGGTAGAAGCGGTACAACTTGTACTGAATCGGGGAGATTCTCACTGCCAGCACATACTCGTGTTTGGGAGGCAGAAACTGCGTCAACTCAGAGTAATCTCTTCTCTAGGAAAGAGATGGACATGGTGTTGAGATAGACGAAAGCAAACTGTGTGAGAACATATACCGTGTGGAGTGTTTTATCTTTACCTGCACACACCCGCCCAACATGGCATGAAGCACATGCGCTCGCTTCTTCATGATCCGTACGTCCTTTGCGGTGGAGTCGGCACACTGACCGTTCTGGATGGGGTTAATGAAGCGGTTTCGGAATTCGCAGAGTGAGCCCAGCAGATTCCTCTTGATGAAGTTGACCATGCAGTGGTCTGTGGCAGCACAACAAGTATATCAACATTAAGGGTTTGAAATTTCAATACCTCAAGACTTCATTTAAATTCTTGGGGTCACATTTCCATGGAAAATAGATCCTTGATTCACATCATAGGCCTGCTAATTGCCAGATTCACTCAAATCTGTTAATAAAAGATAAGTGTAAAATTACAGAATAGAATTTCTGTATTTAAAAAAAGTAATGTCAACCAATGTCAATAATCTTAACATACGTAGCTAGCAGGAATAGAAATGTGATAATTGAATGCAACATGTACTATTTATACAATGCCAGTACTTTTTTTCCAGTTCTCAGTATCTTAAAGACTAACAAGATCAAGTTATAAAAAAAAAAATTACATAAATTAACTTGGTATGCCTAGGCTGCCTTTTAATTTCTAAATTCCCAGATTCCAATTTAAAAACAGAGTACATGACATTTGTGACCAAACTTTGACCTGATCATAATATAAAGGTTTCCTGTACTTTACTATCAGTAGCAATGTTTCCTTTATAGAAACATTTGTTTTGTTATTGATATTTGGAAGAAGTGAATCAATAGGTAATCCACTAGGATAAGCATCCTTTGCAACCCCCAAACAAATAAATTGTAGGTTAGGACATCAATGCCATATATATATATATATATATATATATATATATATATATATATATATATATATATCACATGCTTTCAAATGAAGTGTGATTCCATGCTAAAATGGAATATGACACAGTGGATCAGCCTTACACTCATTCAGGTTGTTTTGTAGCGGGGTGCCAGTTAGCACCACTCTCCGCTGGGTCTTGATGCCGTTCATAGCTTTGGAGATGTTGGATCCTTCGTTGCGCAGGATGTGTCCCTCGTCACAAACAACAAAGTCTGGACCTGAAAAAAAAAGAATATAGGAGAGAAAAACAATCAAATGAGTTTTAATGAGCAAAGCGATGACACCATTTTAACGACATCATGCCGTGACACAGTGACTGTACCTGGATCCACCAGAATGCGCTTCAACTCTTTTACCAACTTCTCATCCTGGATTTTCTTGGCTTGTGACAGGATGCGGTACATCTCATAGCCCATTATCATAACCCCTCCGTCTTTATGCCACCGCTGCAGGGCCCTGAATCGTTCTAGAAGAGGCTTTATTGTGGCCAGCTCTGTGACCTGGAACACATTTGTGCTCCTGAAAGTTAAAGCATCCGTGGCACATAAAATAGTATCGCTCATTTGTGATTTTGCGTACTTCAACTTGATCCTGATGCATGCTGCTTTGCCATTTCTTAAATTCGCTGACCCAGTTGAGGATGGTGTTCAGCGGACATACGACCAGGGCCGTTCTGAATTTTAGGTTCTCTGACAGCAGCACCGTGTGGAGGAACGTTACCACCTAGAATATATCACAGATATGAAAAGGAAATTCAATTAACCACAGTAATTTAAGTATAGTTTAAGATGGCAGAGAATAGGTTATGAAAACACTGCAAGCACTAAAATCATATTGCATTTCAGTGTACGCTGTATTTTCTTTGCATAAATTAATGCAAATGAGAAAATCGAAAGTGGATATGCCTTCACCTGCAGAGTCTTGCCCAGGCCCATGCAGTGTGCCAAAATACAGCCCGTCCCAGGAGAAGAGTTGGCCTTCTTCACCGACTCACAACAACTGTCCCAAATAAACTGGACACCTGGTGGAGAACATAAAGAGGACATGGCAAGTTCAACTAGTGTGAGCATAAGAATTGGACTAATAGAGAGCAATACTAATCCGCACGGATATTTAAGCTGCGTCCTCCTCCGTGAGTTTGAGAAGACGCCAGAAACTAACCGTCCACCTGGTGGGGCTTCAGTTTCGTCACCAAGTTCCTGTGCACCTGAAGAAGAGGCTTCTTGGTCTCCTCATCCTGATCCAGGACCAGCTTGGTGGTGATGGGGCACACCACTTGAGACAGCTCGTCCTCTATAACAATAATCTGGAAATCAAAGTAACCATTTTGTATGTTTTATGCTCCCCTTAAACAAAAAACTCTGATGGTAATTTATTGTTTTGTTATTACGGTTTACATCCATCCATTGTGCCGTACCTCTCTCCTGTCCTCCATCTGCTGTTCTCTGCTGGCCAGACGTCTGACTCTCTCCTGCTCCTCTCTAAGGGCTTCCTGGGTCTCCGCACAGAGATTCTCAATGCCGATGATTTCACGGATCTTCTTGCGTCCTTTGGGGGTGCATTTACTGTCGCTGTTCTCCTCTTTGTTCTCTTCATCACTCTGCTCAAATGTAGTAAGAGCCACCAAGGGGTACAACAATTAGACATCAGAGCAAACTCCCAACAGCTACGGTAACATCTACGAAGAAATGGCATCAGACACCTTTTCACTGTTGGAGTCAGACAACAAAATGCAGGGCACTTGTTTCTTTGGCTCGTTACCACGGGGGGACTCTTTCACTTGTCTTGATGATCTGGAGGAAGAAGGAGAGAGGAGGGAATTTGAAATAAACAACATGGTGTTCATTCCCCCGCTGGCAGACAATCTATTATTTTGTCTTTTTATCTGTTTCAAAGGACAGACCATCAGCCTCATTTGTTTTTTTTTGTATTGCGATTGTTTTGTATATCCTCGATGGACCCCCTGAAATGAACGTACCTTTCAGCTCCCTCTCCTTCGGCCTCATCCTCCGACTGACTCAGCTCCTCGCTCATCCCGACGTCCTCCGGCTCAGACTCCTTCCCTTCCTCCTCACTTTCACTATCAGCTTGAAAGATATTGAAGTGGGACATTAACGCAAAGCAGGTTGACGGTTACAATTTCAACGGTTAGACGTGGCCTTACAGCTGAGGGGGCTGCTGCTGGGTCTTTGCTTGTCCTTCCGCTTCGCTACAACAGGGTGTGCCAAAGCCTCGTCGCTCTGAGCCGCCTCATCCAAGGTCAGCTTGTGGCGGAGCAGACGGTGCCTGGAGTTGGCCTCTTTAGACGAATAGTCAGACGAGTCTGAAGTAAATTCTTCCCCTGCAGAAGAGACGGGTCGTACCATTACCGTAACAACTTTGGTTGTAAAATAAAAGGATTAAAATCTACAATAGATCAATAGGAAGGAAAAGGGGGGGGGAGCAATACCTGTGCTTATTTTTTAAATGCACAAGTGGGAAGCTAGATTAGTGCTTCTTTAAAAAAAGAAAAAAACAATACTTACCATTTTCCTCTGTTTCCGTATCATTTCTCTGCATGACCTTCTCATCCTCCGAGTCGTCACCCTGCGTCTCCTCTTCCGAAGAGACGTCGTCGCCCGAGGAGTAGTTGGCTTTGATTTGGGCCAATAGCATTTTCTTAGCGATTCTTTCAAAAGTGGAGAAGGAAAAAAGGTACCTGAAGTTCATTTCATGATCAGTCATATAATCTGCAGCTGGGTATTCTTATACTTTACAGCAATAAGAGGTACTTAAGTGTTCTTTAGTGTTGGTTATATGAGAATATTTCTTTGGACAATAAATTAGGTGTTCATCCAAACAGATATGCAAAAATATAATAACATCCAAGCCATACATGCATAATTCAATGCCAAGAAAAAAAGGAGACGTTTTTCAGAGAATTTATTACAAAAAAAACAAAACAAAAAAAATACAACATATGATTATATGTTTTTTTTTTAGGGAAAGAGCAGTTTTATTCCCTACATGTTCTTCCTTGCTCGAGTGCGACATAAGACAAGTTTTTTCCCCCGTGTGAAAACAACAGTTGATCTCTTCTTCCAATCGTGAGCCACATGCTTTGATGGAGCTGAATGGAAGGCAACGTCCAATTAATTGTAAAAAAAAAAAAAAAAGAACAGAAAAACATTTGCGATACAAACACTGAATTACTAAGACGATGTATAAATATTTACTAACTAAACTATTTACAACGGTTCTTAACCCTTTTACGCCAGTGGAGAGCAGCGTTTTGAACATAAAGTATCCACATAATCTGATACAGTTTATGGTTTCTATATCACTTAGTAATCCTCTCAAACCCCTTCTACATCTACCTGTGTTCAACACGCATTTCACAACATGCCAGGGACGTGTAATTACATGTTTGTAGTTACAGGCAATGGCCGAGTCACCTTCTCAGCCTGCAGTTGCCTCTGCTGGTCACTGGAGACACCGTCACAGAACTTAAATCCAACGTCTAGAGAGCGTGTAGTAAAATGACAGACAAAGCATCAGTAAGAGGACGGAGCCTGAGATCACATCGACATGCCTCAACTGGGAAGTAGGACGAAACACTGAAGAAAAATACAGCCACACGTGAGTTTGGCATCATTGGTAATAGCATGCTGTGTGGAATTCAATGGAATAAACAGTATTTTTTAGGTTTCAGCCCACTGTTAACAGGGAACACTTCACATTTCTGCTGACCATTTTTCTAACGATAAAGTCCAACTGTCTTTTGAAGAAAAAACACATTGGTGCCAGTAGGAGGGCACAATATCCCAGTTTTAAGTGACTGACGCCTAACAGCACCCCATTCACTGCGGTGCGGTCAGAAAATCCGACCTAGAAAAAACATGAGAAACAAACACGGGTATCATTAAAAACACACAATGTGAATTTGGTTGCTTTTTGCATGATTAGTTGTTTCACAACCCACTGTCAATTCTCAGATATACAACGTTCCCAGTGACATTTGAGAGCGCTGACCCAGAAGACTTTTAATTTGTCTATTATTCTTTCTTTTTAAACACAAATTGGTTTTATCTGCATTACTGACGGGAAAACAAGACTTCAAAGCTATGGTATGCTTTAGAAAATGGTCAGCAGTAATGCATATTCTGTGTATAGAAAGTGGGGTAAAACTTAGAAAAACACTGAACAGCAGCTCCATCATCACAGCCCTAATATTTGGGATGGGATTTAGATTAATTGGTAATTATGTATAATATTTACATTTTACTTAAGACCCTGAACAAATAATTAAGCTTGTGAGCCCCTGAATGTGTCAGATGCATGCTCGGAAGTATTTCAGCACTTAAAACATCTGACCGAGGCTTTCCCAGGACCACCAAACCACACACAAATGGCAAAGAAAGTTTGCTTCAGGGCCACTGAGTGGATGTGACGATCGATCTTTGCAATTGTTTTTAACGGCTGCATCTTTTGTAACTTTTTGCACGGGAAACAGCCTCTTTTCGAGAACATCACATGACTTAAACTTTGACAGCAAAACCTCTACACATCACCCTGTGCTGAGCCTCTGAATAAAACATTATGCAATTCTTCAGCGGGGGGAGAAATCTCAAAACCTCCTCAGATAAAACGCAGGCTGTAGCTGGACACCACTTGAGGTGAGCAGCTGAAACACGCGTGCGTGTAATTTGAGAGTCAACAATTTACGAGAATCTCCGCGAGAGCAGCCACGTCAGAGAAATTAAACGCCATTGTCTCTGAAATCTACAAGTAGAAAGGGGATTTTACAACTATCGCATATTTCAAATATGCAGAAGAAAACATTCCAAAGCTCTCACCACCTTTACCAGGTGTAGATCAAATATTCGAACAATGAAAGATACAGATAAAGCCTAAAGTCAGAGCTACAGAAATATTTAAAAGTAGTAGAAGCTTTAATAAAGACCACTCAGCAAGTTCAACCATCAAAGCCCAAATAATCAGACCAATATCTGGTTATTGAGATAATTTGTGAAATACTGCCTGGTTCTCATGTTTTTAACTTTTACCTGAGACCTTTCGTGTGTCAGATGCACGCTCTGACTTGGTTGATTTACCTCACCGAGGTAGTAGCTTGCATGAGAAATGGTTCCAAAAGAAGAGGCTTAATACCAGGACTGTTAAGTCTTAACAAATGGTAACACTGCTGGTGGTAACCATTTGTAAATACCAAAACCCTAATACTGTCGCCTTACATAAACGCACCAGTTAACAATTGAATGAGGAAAGTTTATCGAAATGCTTTTTAAATGTTTCAACTGCAACTGGCCGTTGACGTTGCCTCTTTGGTGATTTGTATTTTAGAAAACTTGACGTCAGCAGAAAGAAAATGTAACAAATGTCGGCGGTGTCCGGATGAGGCTTTGGGTGTTTATTACCAGAAACATTTTCTGTGCTTACAAATATTTCAATTTTGTATTACAAAAGTGATAATAAATAAATCAAACAGACAGACAGAATGTATCAACACTTACATCATAGGCAAACCCAATCATCGAAAGGCAGCCGTAGGTTAAGCTTAAGTAATTTGAGGCAAAATAACTATTCAATTTGTTCTGTGTCCAGAATTAAAAAAAGGAACAGAAGAGGACGGAAAAGTTGAGACGCATTTACAGAGCCGGGTACATTGGGTCAGATATCTTTACATTCAACACGTTTGCCATGTTATTATAATCAGGGCAAAATGTAATGATCACAATGACTGAGCATGTATTGTTGATTTTAAAGCATAACATCAAAAGTATAGTTTTTAAGGTGAAGCATAAAGGGGTATGCATGCTGCCAAATGTTGGGTGATTGAAGAAGATATTTCAGAATTTCATTCTCGAAATGTAGATGCGGGCAGAGAATCTAACAGGCATGTTTCCAACTTTGTACTTCACCTATCAATAACAAATACGTTTAGTCTAATGAATCGTAGGAGGAAGATTAACATACATATGTTCACATACCATCACTGGAAACAGGTTGCGCAGTAAAATAAAGTGTCATTCAATGTTTAAAAGTGGGTCAACTGTGACCGTTTCCCTTTTCTCTGCACGGTATGCAGCATATTACAAGTACGGTATGAGATCCAATATCAATAACTTTAGTAGAACACATCTAGCATGTATTTCAATACTGTATTGCACATTAAATAAAACAGACAAGCATTCCATGTGTGTTCTGTTAAAGAATATTAAAACCAACACAAGTTTGGTTAGAACCACCACACACAAGCAATATATTGCTTATCATTCAGAGGCCTGTTCTGCCGGTGTGTCACAACGTGGGCCATCCGCTCAGCAGTGTACCTTAAGATGTGTATTTCATTGCCGGGCCTCTGGTGCAGCTACGTTGTGGTCTTGATTGATTAGACCGCAACCGAGTCATAATGGCTAGAGTGTTGCTAGATTTTGCCCAGGGTTTGGAAATTGCCTTTTTCTTACATTTAGGGTTTTTTACTAAATCTACATCTGGTCTCTTTGAACCATACCTATTTTCTGGATCATCATCATCATCATCTTCTGCTGCTGCTGCGGCGGCGGCGGCTGCCCACGAGGGCCCAGACTGCTCCTCATCTCCTACAAAAACAAGAAGTTGGGAGATTAATTGACTGTTGATAGATGTTATCACTTGACTTTAACAACACAGAAAAGGTGAACTCAGCGGCATTACAACATGCCAAGGGACATTTTGACTCGTCACAGCATGAAAAGCTAAGGGGAAACTAATATGAATTACTGCCCCCTAAGAGTAAAAAATGTCTAGCTTTAAAAGCCAATTAATTTCCGTGTTGATTTTCATCTTGATTAGTCAACTCCAAAGCACAGGCTAATGCTGAATAATACAACCCAGTAAATCTTGCTAGTGGCCAAAAGGCAATCTAATTATGATGTCCATTGACAAGATATACCGTGGATCTAGATACATAATTATTGTTATGACTCACCCGATGATTGGTGGAATCGTGCTCCTCCCAGTAAGGCCACATCTTCAGTGATTGGCTTCATCTTCTGATCACTTGCTTCACTTCCAGAGTCGTCATCCTCCTCCTCGTCGTCATCATCATCCTCCTCGCTTGATGAGGATGATGAGGATGACTCCAAATCTTTCCGATGAGTTTTAGCCTTAGACTTCCCGGCCTGCATCCTACCCTGCTTTCTCGCCACAGCTTCTTCCTCTCGTTTGACGAGGTGAGGCTTCCCTATTGGCCTCAGTGTATTCAGGTGCTGTACTTTCTTCTGCGAGTCCTGATCGTCACTAGAGGAATCCGTCCCGCTGCCCCGTCGGGGTTTTACCCGTCTGCTACTTGAGTCGGACTCGGGGGAGCGGTCCAACATTTTGCGCTTGCGCCGCATGTTCTCCGGTGAAATCGGGGTGTTCTTTGTGAGCCAAAACAGACACTTCTTGGCCACCTTAGTTGAGGTTTTTCCCTCGTTCTCGTCGCTCTGGGGTTCATCGGAGCTTAGCGTTACTGCCGCTCGCTCAAGCAGAGCTGCAGGGACTTCATCAGAGTCAGAGTCGTCTCTTGTTCTGTTCCCGCTTTGATCCTCTGCATTGTTGGTTGCTGCAGAGCCGGTTTCCTCGCGGTCGGAGTCGCTGTCTGCCGCTGAAGAGGCCGTCTTGGCCAGGACGTCGCTCGGCCGCCGCAGAGGTGTTGTCTTCACGCGCGGACTGCGTCTATTGCCATGTTCCTTTTCTGGGTGTTGTTGCAGTGCATCGGCGGCGTCATTTGTCGCCTTACTGTCAGCTGTGGCACCCACAAGGCCCGGCTGTTGGGCATCCGATGCATCCTTTCCATCTGACATCTTATCGTTCGTGTGGATGTCCTTCTCTGGGGCATTGGAGGATGGACCATGCACCATTGGTACAGGGGTAAGTTTCACTACTAGTTTTTTGGTCATGTTGACCCCGCTTTTAGAAGGCTGCAAGCCAATCTTTTGTGCACTCGGTCTCACTACATGCAACTCTGTATCCATGTCTTTCCCGGGACGGGCATGTGCCTGATGCTTTAAACCTTTGGAGTCACCGGAGTCATAATCTTCCAAATGTTCCGCTGCTAATTTCTGCAAGTCACTCAAGCATCTTTTATCAGGGCTCTCTGGCCCTGTGTCTGCATTTGTCACAGGTTGTGCATCAAAGTCATCGCTAAAGAACTTTTCCCAACAACTCATGACATCCAAGTCACTGAATTCTTCCTTCAGGCTGTCCTCCAGTGCTGTGAGGGATTTTCGCAGGCCTTTAACTACCGTCATGAAAGAGTTCAGGTACAGATTGCGAAGAGTGGGTGCTTGTTGGTCTGCCGTCACAGTATGAATGAAGTTGACAAATGTCCGGTTTAGGATGTTTGTCGAGTCCACTAAATGCTTGGCCTTTTTGGTAACATCCTTTGAAATCTGCAGCGTGTTGTAGTTGAAAACCACATTACCATCCATTCCAGTGTGATCCCACTTATCCAGAGGAATGTTTTGTGGCGAGTGTGGCAACATATTGTAAAGTTCGGACTTCTCCGGCTCCACTCGGTTCTTCCTGGGCTGCTGGTACCACAACTGCTCCATGTTCTCCAGCACATTGTCACAGGCCACCACCAGGTCGAAAAGGGTCTCTGGGCTGCACACGTAGCAGTACCATTTGCTTTCCAGGATGCCAGACAGCTCTTTTCTTCCCAGATTTCTTAGAATACACTTCTTGCAGAAGGCATTACTGCAGAAGTCACAACAGATCAGGTTGCCTCCTTCAGCACACCATCTGCATGATTGAAAAATAAATCGTAAAAACAAACCTAGCAGGTAGGGAGAATGTTTATTATTGAGTTTAATTAGCAAATAGAACAAATCGTACCTGCATTGCTCATCCATTCCATCTCCATCTTTACTAATGTCGTCACTTGAGTAATACTTGTAGCAGGACTGACAAAGACAAAACGTTAAATAGAAAAGTTACACCACTTTACACAAGCATATATATGAAATATAATTCCTATTTATTTTTATAGTTATGTTATATAGTATCACTTCCACTACGTGCACCATCGATAAGACACCGCACGCCGCAGATTAGCATTCAGATCTGCACTCAGATTGTCCATTTTTGAACAGTGTTGTGATAAGAACAACATCAGGAAAGCTGCTGCATGCCGTGCTGTTTACAAACTTCTTTTTGTATATTTTGAACTTAATGTTTTACTGCTTCAATTATTTAAATTATCGGATTAAATAAGAGTGAGATTTATACGCGATTTGGAAGTTTGCATTGTTGTTGGGCACAAGCGATAGAAAAGGCAATTCAAAGCACCTTTTAAGTCTGACAGCGTCCCTATCATAGTGATAACACATACTAGCGTATTTCCTTGATTAAGGGATTATGTTTGATACAAACTTAAAAGTACAGGCCAGAGTTACATTTATAAAATATTTAAGCTAATTACGATAATAATTATGTTGTATGTAATATTTAATCTCGGCATCAATGGAGCCATTACTCTATAGCTGTGACATCAACATTCACCTCATACTAATGATAGAAATTTTAATAAAATTGTCTGACCATTTAGAGGTTACAGGATATTAAGGCTGTTTCCAAAAAGACTCACCTTGCAAATAAGTACTTTCAGAACAGGATGTCGAAAGAAGGAGTCTTTCTGGAAATGGTTAACCTGTCGGCCACATGCAGTGCAACTGACAATTTCCATGTGTTCAACTCCTAAAAACAGACATGACTTATTAGTGGAAAAAATGTGATGATAACATCAAAATCTATCCAGTAATCGCTCTCACATCCGAATAAGGAACAAGCCACATTTTGAGTTTTAGTAATCATTAAGTGATGAGCGACGTTATGACAATACCAATTGGCAGTGACTGACCTGAACGTCTTCTGGAAAACTCTTTACGCAATACGCCGGATTTCCGGCTGCGGAACTCAGGACCCCTAAAGTCATCTCTTCCACTATCAACAGGTTCAGGCCTGACCAGAACAGTGCCTGTGTCAACAATAATATCACCAACAAATCAAATATATTCCATTATTTTCAAAAATGGAATCAGTTATTATTATTTGCAGAAGAAAATCAGAAGAGAAAGAGTAAATAAGGAAACTATAATGGGAAAACCGCCCAAGACCTGCCTTTAGGTAATCTTGTGATGTCGAGCCGACCATTTACACTGACTGGTAGATCCACATCCTCACTTGCATTCGAGTCCCCAGATTCATCCAGTCCAGAGTGCTTTATGACAACAGATGGTTTTCTAGTACATCAAACAAAAAAAATGTAGGTGCCACAACCAATGGTACTTTCAATAGCGTCTACCAAAAGAGTCAATGTTTTATTAAGTAACAACTTTGCATTGGTTTGAGCACACATGGCGTAGATCCTAATTGCAATGCGTTTACCTTATTTCAACATACAATATTTTCAGCAGTGACATGTATTGAATATTCAGGCATTATATATATTGACTGTCACACTACACTATATCTATGCTTGCTGGTTAAATAGAAAATATTGACTCACCTCCTTGAGTATTTGGTATGCCCTCGAGTCTACAAAACAAAGCATATCATTAGTTTATTTTATTATTTATTTTATTTACGTCAATGGTGATGTTTAAATTGTCCACGTAATGTTACAATGGGGAATGCTCACCCAGGAGCAAGTACTTTGTGTATGTAACCGACTCCATTCTATGAGATTGAATGTCGCAATTTAAGGATGCTAAAATCTATAGTGTCTATAGGGCCTTTCCGACCCAACGTTATTGGTGCTCTGTTGGATATATTTAAACGTTACTGCTACAAAGTTGTCACCACCTATAGTAAAAACCTGAGCTATATGACAAAACACAGACGGGTCAGTTACCACTGTCGCAGCTTGACATGTCGAGTTCGCCCCAGAAAAGCGCCTGTTTATCAGGCCTGTAACAAGATATGTTAACATTAATGTTAATAAAGCATATAAATATACAGATTATAGAAATACAATGATTTTTAATTTCTTGATTATGAGAAACCATACCATCTGCTTCCTCTGAGGATGGTGCTCCATTGTTGTCTTCAACAGTGGAATGAGCCAAGTACTCGTGCAGTTTGTTGACCAATACATTCAGCTTGCTTGTAGTGGTGCTACAGTCCATCAAAAAAAAATCATGGGTTGGGTAAACTTGTCAGGTAGAAGTAGCCAACTTGTTAATCAAAACCAGAGTAATACTTTGTTATTACAGGAAACATGAAGGGGATTTGGTGGAATAAACTGTTTATTGTCAAAGATACTGTTTAACGTACATCTCATCCAACACCTACATCTTAACTTTTACAGTCCAATACATACAATAACAGTGGAAAATGCAAATAGACTGACAAAACAATGATTGAAAGAAACAATGCAGCTGTCAACCCACATTGCAGGACAGATGCATAACTCGCGTAATGTGACTTTGTTTACTTTAGAGACCAATTATCCAGATATAAACACAGTAAAAAATACTGATTCAATTTGGTGGTCTGGGCTCTCCACAGACCTAGACGACACAATTTAAATTACAACAGCGCACAACCGCAGCCCAAAACGTGGCCTAGATGATGGACCTTGTGACCTCCGAGCAGATTTAAAGCATGAATGTTGTATTAAGCTCCATATATTTTAGTACGGTGTACCTAGCTGACAACTAGATGCGTAAATTCATGTTGTCACGCCTAGCTATGGTAGCACCCTAGTAGTAGGATTTACTGCAGCAATGGCAAAGCTACATTTGTATCATTCACGTGAACATTATCTCCAAGGCATTATCCGACAAAGACATTTTTAGAAATTCCTTGACCGCACGACTTTAAATGCCGTGTGAAGAGGTTACCGGCTAGGTTAGCTTATTTAGAAATACCGTTATCAGTGGTATTAGTACAGATAGTTGTTAGCTGCTACAGGTAGCTAGCTGCTATGCTAGCTTTTACACACACGAGTTTCGTTCGTTTTAGACAACCGCAGGTTTTTACCTCAGCGTCGCTGCAGACATATCGTGAAGTAGTGAACAAGCGAAGTCGTTCAAGTCCTTATACTTCCATGATACCAATTAATTCTGGTAACAAGTGGGCCCTAATTATATGCACACAGTCCGAACCCCTTCAACAGCATAGCTGCAAGAGTAATGGTCGCTTGCTCTTGTTTTAGTTTTTTTTTTCTCTCGTGGCCTACAGTGTCAACATATTGTTACCGCCATCTGCTGCACCGGAGGTAGGATGCAATATTATATTAATTTTTATTATTATTATTTTATGTCTTGAAAACACGTGGATTTGCGTGATCCTTTGCATTCGTGCTTAAAGTTTACACTACACCTAATGTAGGTTTAAAAACTACTTTAAAAAAACTGTTCCTCTCCTACTTAAAAGTAAAAAATACTTTACTAGCATCTAGCGGTGAGGTTGAAGATTGCAACCAACCAAACACTGCTACCCCACCCACTTCGAGGCTGTAGAAGAATTTCAAAGCGATGTGTCCCTCGCTTTAGTTTTGCGTCTTCAGTTTTTTTGCGCGTTGGATAAAAATAATTCACGCTCCCTTTGCTTCTTCTTGTTAGAAATAACATGTATGCTCTACTCGGAATGTCGCATTCGCACCACCGAATTTGGTCTGCCACTTTAATGCAAAACCGTGGAAGACTTAGATGTAGATGTAGTCTTTGTTGTGTCCATCTTGGACCACTGTTCGAACATGGTGGTGCAACAAGGTAGAAACGAAGTACTAAATACGAAGTATTTAAAGATAAGGGTTATTATTATTTCCAGTGAAAACATAATAATGGATAGTTAATTAAATGTCTTCCAATACAGTCTCTAAATCCACACTGGTTCTGGGATATTATTAGAATTCCTAAGTTCAGCTCTCATCATCTTACTCTATGCTTCATATTTTGAGGAAAATAGTTCACTGGCTCCTCTTGTCATTGAGAGTTCTTCAATCCCTCCTCTATTCTTATGCAGGCTACATTTTCCCATTTGTCACAAATTACTAATGTGCATTTATTGATTCCAGTAAAGTTCACTGAACTCTTTCCCATATTACTGTAAGCCAGTCTCCTTTCCCAACAGCGTCAGCATCCCCTCTACCATGATTTGTGTACTGATCTGTCACCTAATTGTCGCTGTTAATCAGCTATATTAACATATAGTGTCGAAACTCTTTCCACTGTACATTGGTGAGACCTATAGGGTGAGAACCTTTACATTTATTGGAACTCACATCAATGAGGCCCTGGTCTCACAACACACTCCAAATCATGAGAACAGCACAGGCCGTACTTTGTATTTGGTATGCAAACCAAAATTCTCAGCAACTTTTACAGAGGTCAAAAGTAGCTTTATATCATTTTGCAAATGTACGTAATATTTACTGATGATAACTTTTATGAACGGTTACCATGAAATAAACTCTTCACTATATCAGATAATTTGCAACCCCATTACTTGACTTATACTTATACTTCATTTTTACATTGTTTGTCCTCCATAGACAGGAAGACTATTCTAAACATGTGTGCTATTTAGTTTTTGCTCTTCGCACATTTAACGCCCCTCGGGCCGGATGTAAACGTCTGGTGGTGACGTCAGCGAATGGGCGGGGCCAACATTCCAACTGCTGTCTACTTTTGTCTCTACGTGGAGGAGGCAGGACTGAGAGCTGGACGCTGTCTGGAAATTTCGGGCGCACCGACAGTGAGTACCAATTTCCTCTCAAACTTTCTGACTCCGACAACTAAACTATTAACCGGTGGTGTTTGTGTCGGCAGCGTTTATTAAGAATGACCCTCCTCGTCTGGTTCGGGCGTCTTGGTGATACCCGTCATCCTCCGTGTAGAGGGATGGAACTGCCGCAGTCAACGGGGATAGTTTCCTGCCCGAAGAACTTGCTTATCTGCGGTTAGCCGGCTAGCTTTAGCTACACCTTCAACTAAAACCTATTCACATCCCCCCCAATCCATCCTCCGGGCGCCGCATCGCTCCTAGGCACTCAGATAAATTATCCTCTTTTTCAATCTGTGGCCAGATAACTTTTAGTGGACGTAGCTGCTATCGCTCCAAGACACAACTCGGGTAACTCAAGGTGGCTAGCGGCGTAACGGCAGAGCGTGGTCCGGTTCAGGGCTCGGTGTGTGTAACCTCCCAGTTCCTCTGACTACAGATCACCTTTTGTCCGGGTGAAACTTATGAGACACTCTATATGGCGCCAGACCATGTTTTTACATATGTAAATATGGCCCTTTTTATGTCAGTGCCACAGTTGTCATTGTCAGTAGAGCATTAAAATGCATTCTTTTATATGGTCTTTATTTCAGTGGGCTTTGGTGCTCATGTCAAACAGTGGTCTATGCAAACTGGTTTACTGCTCTGAGTGATTTACCAGATTTCGAGCCATCTGGGGCTGCAGCTCATGTACATGTGGGATGCCAAATTGTGTGCGGCTGTTCAAACTGCCTTGAACAACAAAGAGACCCACATTTGAACTTGACAAATATTGTGACTTGGAACAAGCGCTGTGTTGTGAGCACAGGCCCTCATCAGATCCCCGCATCACTGCAGCCTTGTTTTACTTGCAGTGGCATACTTTGACAGATAAAATAATGTTCATACAAAAGCATTTGAGACTCTTATTGATAAAGTGTTCATAGTGTCAAGAGGGAAAGGAAACCAATTCTGTGAACTAAGTGTGCCCGTCACAGAACCTGAATGGTGTCGTGAATGTGCGTTCGAGCTGTGCATGCTATACTGCACAACATCTGAGTCACATGAGTTTCCCCATTGTCATGCTGCAGAATGCAATTAGAGATCCTACTGTAGGGGTTTTCAATACAGCCACTAAGTCTCTGATGTTATCTGTAGGGACAAACGAGAGCGACAAGGAGTGTTCTCGTATGTTGTTTCCGCCCTTAAACATGCAGACACCTGTGCGAATGAACAGGTTGCCCCACTTTCCGCCCTGTCAGGACTTCAAACGGGTGCCGTTGCTTGTTTTTCCGAACACGGTGCAAGCGATCCAGTTACTTATCACCAGTCTTGTATTTGTTTTCAGAAATATTTTAGTTGTATCTCTTTTTTCCATCCAGTTAAAAATGTTAAGAAGTCTTCAATCTAAATTGGCATGAAAAACAAATGATAGATCACGACAGCGTTGTATCAAGGGCAAATTTACCAAAAAATGTGACCTCTTGAATTGAAGTACTGCATAAAGGACACAATGCTCGTGAAGTTGGGGCTTCATGACAATGGCCTTGTAGCAAGGAGGGCTAAAGTATCTTGTTTGGTGGGTACACGTCATGTTGGCATGAAGATAGCGTGCAATTCCACAGGAACTGTGCATTGTTGCGTCTGATTATGCAGCGTTTAAGGGATAATACATTACATGGTTTCAGTTGAGTAATTGCAAGCCTTTTGTAGGTGTGACTCATTACCTATAACATTACCACTCTAACCCAACGGATTGGGCAACACCCCACTAACCTGTCTAATAGCATTCCTAGGTGATGGTCATTTGCTAGCACAGCCCTCTGATTCCTGCTGTGTCCTCTACTACAGCAATATCCTTTCATTTTGGGTAACTTGTCAAGATCAGCTGCTCACTGTAAAGGGTGTTGTTTGAGGGACCAATTAATTTTGAAAATTTCCACGATGATTCACTTTTACTTTAGCTTGGTAGGCCTTTTCATTATCCCACAAGACCCAGTCCAAAGGGCTAGGCTTGCAGCTGCACACGATTCCGGAGCTGTGTAAACTCCAGCATTTGTTGTCACCTCCTCCTCACCTGTCAGCATAGCTGTGCTTTTCTTTTCCACACGGGCCAAATAGGGCAATAAAGGGCCGCTGCCACAGACCGTTGGTGTTTGTGAGTCAGCCTGACGCACGTCTGCGGATGTTTGTGACTTGAGTAAAATAATATTCCTGCCTACTATGTTGGGTGTGTGCGCTTATGAGCTCAACCACAGATGGGGGAGGGGCAGGGTGCCCAATCTATTTGTGTGCCACGCATTTCACCATGTAACTGTGGGTGAAGCACTAGCCGGGCGGGGTGTGTCTGCTCTTAAGCGTTTAGCTCTGCCATCTGGGAACAGCCCTTCGCTCTCAATTGGCCGCGAGGCCCCGCAGAGGCGATCATAAACGGTGGCAATGTGCCGTTTTTTTAGAGCCGGTGCTCGGAGGGAAATACTTGTGTAAGAACAAGAGCTTCTTGAGCGGGGAAATGTCTGAAGCACGCGTCCAGTTGCTCCTGTTTTTCTCCTGCTAGACATCACGTGACCCGGACGACCTACGGCTCCTTTGGGTCGTTAATGTGTCTGAACTCCATCAGCAGCATTGATATGCATTAGCCACTCCATTTGGGAGCCTGGCGCGGGGAACTCTGTGTTTTCTCCCAGCTCACAGTCCAGCTGTCAAAGACGGCAACTGTCTTCGGAGCCTGGCGCTCGATTTCTCGCGGCACGCGGGATTTATTGCCGCTGTTTGTGGCGGTGGTCACAAGCGCTCTATTCTTCTGTGGCACCAGTGATTGGTCTCACATTTGTCGCCTGCCATCTGTGCCCTTGCACCCATGTACTTAACCCCTCTTCTGTTTTCACTCCCCGTCTGTCCAGGGTGAGGGGCTGCCATGGGGAGGGAATGTTTGTCCGCCCTTATTGTAGTTGGGCCGACTCCGGCAGCCACATTTCACATCCTTTTCAGAGAAGAGTTAAATATAGCAACACTGGC
Source organism: Pungitius pungitius (assembly GCF_949316345.1). NCBI lineage: Eukaryota > Metazoa > Chordata > Actinopteri > Perciformes > Gasterosteidae > Pungitius > Pungitius pungitius. Next base: position 8,181,543 of record NC_084915.1, on the reverse strand, counting down.
GTCGTCATTTTCCTAATCGTTTAGTCAGGACTTTGTGCTTTGCCTGATTTTTATTTGGACTTTGTAGAAGGAAAGCACATTGTTCCCTGTGATTCACAGAGTGCCATTTAAAGTTGGTGTTGGTGCAGGATTTGGTGAGGATCTAGCCTTGTTGTTACCTCGAACCAGTTGTTTATTGTAACAGACTTCTTTTTTAATGTAATAAAATCACTTTGTTGGAAAACTAACGTGTGATTATGTTGGACAAAGTGTTATTATTTTACTAAAACTAGTAAAACTGAGCAACTGAGTCACATCTCAGAGAGCACATGGCTCCTGTTGAATCTTCTTTTATGAATTCTATTAATAGGTTCATTCATGGAAGAGGATGCGGGGTTACTGGACCTTTTTGTTCATTGTTTGTCTGCTTGAAAGTGATTCTGTGAAGCTGCTGTGGACAGAGGGAGACTAGATGGTCCAAAACCATAAACAAATCCAGCAATTGACGACAAATTTACATTTTTTTCAAATTATCAGCGGCATTAATATCGGTTTGATTAAACTGGATATATAAATGGTAATTCTTTTATTCAAATGTATCACTGTGGAAGCCAGACATTGCCTTGCCGGGGAGCTTTTTTTGTATATAAAAAACAATCTGTTCTTTACATCAGGAAATGGGAGCACTTTTTTGTCTGGAAAAATCTGGTATCCTTAGTTTACCGCATGATAAGCGGCATCTTTGTTTTCTGAACATTTGTGCTGGGGAGGAATGCCACCATACCAGTTGAGCCTTGGAGAGCAAGGCAGCACACCCTGCTTGTCTCTGTGTAAGTGAAGCCCGATCTGCCCAGGCCTCGAGCATTCCTCCGCCACTGCACACCGGGAAAGAGGTACTCACAGGAATTCCTCATTTTTCAGTGATTCTTCAAAAGCCTGCTTTGCCCTAAGAGGAGTTCAGGAACACTGATTTTAAAAAGAGCCTAATAACCAAGACTCATGTGCGCATGTGAACTGAGTCTTTAAAAGTATCTTTCTGACTGGGGGAGGACACAAAATGTACCCCAAACAGCCTTTGTGATAAACCTGCATATCAGGTTTTTAGGAGAAGCCGCCCTCAAAGAAGCCTTACAAATAATCCAAATCTTACTCTGTTGCATAAAACCGAAAAGTCTCATTACCGTTTCATTAGATTTAGCTCAGTGTGCCAAAAATTATTTTGACACTAAAACAATTAAAAACCGTTTGTTTTTGAGGATTTGTAACATTATCAGAAAGTGTGTAAACTAACCCAAAGAGTGCAGTAGTCTGAGCCTTGCCGGCATGGGCTCGTTGCTATACAATGAAACAGGAAATGATGGGAGAGAGACCTGCTTGAAGAAGGAAAAGGGCTGAAATTAGAAACCAAACAGAGCGGTAGATAGGATCAGTGGGGGTGGGAATCAGGGTGGACCTGGTGGCTATATCTGAGGTTCGTACTACTTTTTAAGGTTTGCCAGGAGAAAAAGTCACTTATCTAATGGCAATGAGGCAGGAGAGTTTGTTGACGTGAGTCGCAAGGTAGTGAGCACTCGGATGGGCCGGTCATTTCAAGAACCTTTGCATGACTCACTCTGTGCTCTTTTTTTCCTCTCTGTAGTCCCACTTTCTTCTGACTGACCACCTCAGGTCAATCTGAGAAACATGACTGGAAAAATAACAAAAGAGGAGATGGAGGAGATGAGGGAGATCTTTGAGAAAACTGGTGAGTAAAAGTTCTGGTCATCATCATATTCGGGCAAATAAGTGTAACTCCAGTTGTAAGAAATATCCTGGTGCTTAATTGTTTTCTTTGTTGTTGTTCTTTTTTTTTGTGGAAGATCTGGACCACAATGGATACATCTGTGATCATGAGCTCCATGAACTCCTCAAAGATGCCGGCCATCCCCTGCCTGGATACATGGTTCGAGAGATCATCCAGAAACTGGATCGCAACAAGGACAATAAGATCAGCTTTGAAGAGTTTCTGGCGGTACGTTAAACTGAGCAGTTTTTGGTTCCCAGCTCCTCTTGGTCTTTGCTTTCTGTTCTGCCTCAAACCGCCTCGCCCTCCCTGCTCAAAGCAGTTGGGTGCAGTGGCAGTGAGTGAGTCCAGCAAAAGTGGTGTGGTTGCAGTGTCTTGCTAAAGCAGTAATGGCATTTAGAGAGGCAGCTTCCGGTTCAGGAGAGCGGCCAATTCAAGATGTCAATATCGCCAGGGGTCGACCTAAAACATTCTCTAGTTGTGTTGTGTTTATTCAGTTGACCCTTTTAAGTGTGAGTGGCTGTTTAGTTGGCCATTATTTAGTTTAGGGATCTAAAAGTCAAATTGAACTAGTGATCTGTGTTTTTTTCCAGTCTTAAACTTTCTAAGTTAAGGGCGATCTTGTCAATTTTGTCTGCCGTTTGGTAAAATATTTCCAAAAGTAAAATCTGATATATGGAAACAATCACTCTTAAGCTAAACTTGGTTTTAAATGTATGCTGCTGTGGGACATGTGAAACTTTCCTTCTGGACTACCCTTGGAACAGCGATGTGCCATTCTGAACACCCCTTTAAACCAAATGCAACACAAATGATTGTGGATACTCGTACTGCCCATGATGGTAAATTGCAGCATTCTTGAAATCCTTATCTGCTTTTTGAGGTCATGATTTTCTTACTGTGGTTACCTCTTTTGCCCAGAGAAGCCCAAAAATGCAACCTGGCATCCTGTGACCACATGTGTGTTTGTGGTAAAGCGGGCTGCGCTCTCAGACTCTCGAGTCGAGCTGAATAGCTCATTGTGGTTTGACGGCGGTGAGGTCACCGATGAAGCGGCGATAACTTGAAGTTCAGGAAGTATCGCACACAATGCCGTGGAACAAATATGATCAAAGTACGAACCGCGGAGCTCTCTCTGCTCCCATTAATTGCCCTAAACGTTTAGAGGTAATTATTTCCTGTTGGAATGTGGGGAGGATGGTGTTGGTGTGGAGGAGGAGAACAGCTGTAGCCCTGGTGGTTTAGGGTTGATAATGATACACAGGCACTCACAGACTCAACACTGTAGTGTTTAGATTAGACGAGTGCTGAATCAGTGCAGTGTACTTGAATGCTCAACACAACACGAGTTGCTTTTATGAACCCTTCAAAACCAAAGACTTTCCGGACCTTTCATATTAAATGAAGTTTTTTTTCAGCCCATTTCAGTAGTTCAAAACTCTGCTTCTGGTCTTGATGATTTTGATCTTCTCAGCCTTTTAGCTTGCAGGCTAACATGGATGAAAACAGGAGCACTACTCAGCAACTAGTGAAAGGAAAGAAGCCAATTGACATAAGTATAACTCTCATAAGTATGGCTGCAGCAAAAAAAATGTTTTAAAATTATTGATTTAATCTATTGATTAAATGACCAATATCCATCTTAATGGTTAGTGGTAGCAAAAATCAGGTATTACAAATCAATTCATCATAACCACAGCATAGTGATCGATGAGGTTGTGATTTTGCTTTCTATTACTTTGACTACTACTATGTCGATAAGGAACACATCAACGTAGAAACATCTGAGTGAAGTGTAGTTCCTTACAACACAACCTTTAACTATGACCTCAGGTATACAAATTCGTTAAAATGAATTTGACACGTTTCTGCCATTGTCAGCAAATACAGAACTTGTGCCTGGTATCGTTAAAATTATTGGGTTTTTAAAAATATTTTGTGATCATTTCTTTGTTAAATTTGATGAGGCTGACGCTACAAACAGCAGAGGCCCATTCAACGACTTGGTTAACCTTTACAATGTGATATTTCACCAATTTCTGCCTCAAACAATAACGCAGGATTTCGGAGGCATGTTGTCAGTTGGGTCTCTTATTATTCTCTGGTCTCTTTTCCAGATCACTCAAGAGCTGAAGGGCAGTGAGGTAGCAAAAACCTTCCGCAAGGTCATCAACAGAAAAGAAGGCATCATGGCTATCGGAGGGACGTCTGTGCTGTCAAGCGAAGGCACACAGCACTCGTTCTCTGGTAAGGCACCTTTTCTCTCGCACCTTTCTTCCCTTCAGTCGCTTCTAATGTCCGTCATTAAGTGTTGACTTTTTACCGTTCACCCTTCAGCTACAGAAGCTCACGCAATGAGTCAGAACGGTGCTTTGCTTTTAACTAATGCCCGTGTGTGTGTTCCTCCCTACAGAGGAGGAGCGGTACGCATTTGTGAACTGGATCAACACCGCTCTGGAAAAAGACCCCGACTGCCAGCACGTCCTTCCCATGGACCACCACGTGGACTCCCTCTTCACGTCTGTCGGGGACGGTATCGTACTTTGGTGAGTTCCCGTTTCCACTCTCCATCCCCCTACCTGCACCTAGCCGCCCTTCTGTGACAGGTGTACCCGCCTCTCACTTATTTAATGTTGTGGTTGTGTATTCTGGCTGATGGAAAGAGAAATTTGAGCCTGTATTGGGATATCAACCACATTCTACCTCGCATGCCAATAAACTGTTGGTACTAATAAACTCATAAAATATATCCAGAACTAATTACATTGCTTCTTTTTTTTTAAATCACCAGTTCACGGTTATTTGAAGCAGAAAAGTACCTTTTATCTCTCAGGTACCTTGATCAAAATTGCGAGCGTCAGTTCGCATTTGGCACCTAAAATCTGCGCCATAACTGATGGACATAACTGATTTCAGAGAAGTTGATGTGTATGTTTAACCTTTTGGCCACTAGGAGGAACATTTGACATTACAGTTCTGAATGCGTTATTTTGCAAACGCACAACATTTTGGTCGCTATCTGCGCCTCACCATACGACTATAAAGTGAGGTATCAAGTGTCTTACTAACATGTCATGTTTGGTTTTGTGCGTTTCCACAGCAAGATGATAAACCTGTCGGTGCCGGACACCATAGACGAGAGGACAATAAACAAGAAGAAGCTGACACCGTTTACGATACAGGTCCGTTGGATTTACCCCCAGCGGCTGTGTTTCGTCTTGCTTTTTTTACATTTGAGTTTGAACGTCGGATGCTTCGCCTCTTGCAGGAGAATCTGAACCTGGCCCTGAACTCTGCTTCTGCCATCGGCTGCCACGTGGTAAACATCGGTGCTTTAGACCTAAAAGAGGGGAAGCCGCATCTTGTGCTCGGCCTGCTGTGGCAGATCATCAAGATCGGCCTGTTCGCTGACATCGAGCTCAGCAGAAATGAAGGTACGGGACACGATTGATGGGTCCATTACGTGAACGTGCATCACCAGGTCGGTTTGTTCACTATCTTAACTGATCACTCCTCCACAGCGCTGGCAGCATTGCTGAAAGAAGGGGAAACCCTGGAGGACCTGATGAAGCTGTCTCCAGAGGAACTGCTGTTGCGCTGGGCAAACTTTCACCTGGAAAATGCTGGCTGGCAGAAGATCAACAACTTCAGCTCTGACATCAAGGTGGGCGGACTCGCAAGCATTAATCCAGCCGGTGTATCTAGATGCAGGTTGAAAAAACATTACATTACTTAGCATTAATAGTTACAGGATCAAAGGTGGGTTTTTGTAGGTACTAAATCATCCATTACTGTTGTTTATCAGCATGCTGGCCCAGTACATGTTTGTGTTTGCACCACCTCACTCACAAATCCGCCTCCACTGCTCCAAAAATAGGATTGAATGGGTAGTTTATTGTTCTGGGGACATTGTCAAATGTGTATGGAAGAATTTAAGTTATTCTGTGTATGTCAAGAAAAACATTCGGTGTGTTTGTTCTTCATTAGAAGTTTGATTGTTTGTTGTTTCTTCGATTCTTCAGGACTCGAGGGCCTACTTCCACCTCCTGAATCAAATCTCTCCAAAAGGCACGGATGAAGATCACCCACGCATTGACATCAACATGGGGGGCTTCAGCGTAAGCTCTTTGACAGCCGGCACTCGCAGCTCCTCCACCACACTGTAACAGCCGTACGGTGTCTCTGATCGCAGCATGTGCTCTTCTGTATTGTCCAGGAGAAAGACGACATGAAGAGGGCAGAGGCCATGCTCCAGCAGGCCGACAGACTTGGCTGCCGACAGTTTGTCACCCCGGCTGACGTCGTCAGTGGAAACCCCAAACTCAACCTCGCCTTCGTGGCAAATCTGTTCAACAAATATCCAGCGCTGACCAAACCCGAGAATGAGGACATTAACTGGGGACTATTGGAAGGTGAGTGTGGAGGGGATTACATGTCTGGTATTTGTCATGGTGTAGTTTTCCACGTCTGTTACCGCCATAGAGGCCCACTGAAGAATAGGCTGCAAACAAAAAGTCTAAAAGCACGAATGGGAACCAACTCTGAATCTTTGTTCAGAGCTGGTTGCCGGAGGAGAATCGTCTCTAAACAAACGTTTGCATTGTGTCGGCTAACCGACTGGCCTGTGGGCTTCTTTCAACAGAGAAGCTAGTTTATTTTTTTGTAAGGTGACACTGAGCCACTCAATACCTTCGTAAGCAGAATATATAATTACCACAATCTAGTTACCAGATTATTTCTTTGCACACATACCTAACAGAGGCCCATTCAGTTGTGATGAGGCAGCTTGTTTAGAACCACACTGACTATTACTGAGACCGCAAGCCATGTCACCTGAAGGCCTCTAAATCCCATGATCCTCTGCTGTCTAGGGGAGACACGGGAAGAGAGGACATTCAGAAACTGGATGAACTCTCTGGGAGTGAACCCACATGTCAATCACCTGTATGGGTACGTACCACAAACAACATACAAAGACCCAGATGATCCCTCTCCTGAATAATTAATCACATGTTGATGATTATCTAACATGGTGTTGTCTTCCAGAGACCTCCAGGATGCCATGGTCATCCTTCAACTCTACGAGAAGATTAAAGTGCCCGTGGACTGGAACAACAAGGTCAACAAGCCGCCCTACCCCAAACTGGGAACCAACATGAAAAAGGTAAATCTGATTTGTCTTTAATCATTCTTGCACTTTGGCTTCCTTTTTTGACAACTATTTGCTTGTGCCTCTAGTTGGAGAATTGTAATTATGCGGTGGAGCTTGGTAAAACAGCCAAGTTCTCCCTCGTTGGCATCGGCGGGCAGGACCTGAACGATGGCAACGCTACCCTGACTCTCGCACTGGTGTGGCAGCTGATGAGAAGGTGAAACACAGCTCTGCAGTAACTCCGTAACATTTAAAGGTTTTACATTTTACTGCTTTCATTAAGAAAAAAAAGGTAGTATTTTCCTGTTTTAAACTACATGAAGAAAACAAAATGACAAATGAGGGGCCTACAAAACCCTTTTGTTCTTGGACCAGGAGACGTAAAAGTAGGTTACTGTCAAGGAATCGCTGTGCTTTTCCAGAGGAAAAACAAACCACTCGAGGACATCTGAGTATTTAAAAATGACTGGATCAATGTTAAGGTGAATGAGGCTGCAACACAATAAGACATTGATTTTCAGTTGGTTTGGAAACGCCACACAACAACTTTTTTGTTGTTTGGCTTTCACTTTGCTAACTGTATGTTTACTGTAAACAATTCTGTGGAGTAAGCAGTTGGTGACCTCCATGTCATTACAGTGGTGCTGGTAATGTGTGTCCGACTCAAATCTAAGACGTAGCTGGTTGCTAGGATTATGTGTACCCGTGTCACAATGTTCTCAACTCTTTGGGCACCAGCGGAAAAATATTTAAACTGGAGTTCAATTCGTATCCACGGTGTAACAAATGTTTTACTCTTCCACAATTCCAGATATACATTGAATGTACTTGAAGGACTGGGTGATGGACAGAAAGTAAATGATGACATCATTGTAAAGTGGGTGAACAAAACATTGGAAGAAGCTGGAAAATCAACAAAGATTTCAAGCTTCAAGGTAAAGCTGTTTTTCCTGTTTTATTGATAACAAAAAATAATTGAGGATACTTTCATATGGAACTTTGACATGACTAAATAAAAAGAAAATGCAATTTTTTCTGCATAGTTAGTTTAATATATACGGATGATAAATCCGTGTCAGTCAGGTACTCCGTTGTGTTAGACTCTTAATCAGTGTGTCGTGTGGCGATCAGGACAAGGAGATCAGCAGCAGCTTGGCAGTAGTGGAACTGATCGACGCCATTCAGCCCGGCAGCATCAACTACGAGCTGTTGAAAACCGGCAGCCTCTCTGAAGACGAAAAGCTGGAGAACGCCAAGTAAGCTTTACGACAGAAGGAACGAGGAGCAACCTTTGGTGTGGGAACCCTTTCTGTCCGAGTCAACCTCTCCTTGCTTCCCCAGGTACGCAGTCTCTATGGCGAGGAAGATCGGAGCACGCGTCTATGCTCTCCCAGAAGACCTTGTGGAGGTGAAGCCCAAAATGGTGATGACGGTCTTTGCCTGCTTGATGGGTCGGGGGATGAAGCGGGCCTAAAGAGACTGGCTGGAATCATTGTGACACTTATTCTTGCCCACCAGCCATTCGAGTTTTGAAGAGCTTCCCCAAACTGAAAGAATGAAGATTGTTGGTTTTTTTTTTGTATGACAATAAAATGATGTCAGAGGCAGAATTTGCATGCGCCCCGGTCTCTTTTGAGGCGTTTACTGAACAATGATGTCCTCCTATTTAAAGTGAATCCACAATACTAAATTGTCTGAAGAGATGGGTCTCTTGCTACAGTGGATAATGTGTCTCCATATTCAGGACTAGATTAATGTAAAAGAATGTTGTTTTAATGAGTATTCATATTTCCAGCTGCAAGGTTGTTTACATATTTTTACGCCGACTGATACGTAAATGATATCCTTGGCTAAGCAACACACATTCCTGAATACCATGAGTAAAAACGGTAAGCGAGAGAGGCAGGGTGTTTGGGTCGAGCACACCCAAAAAAACAAAAACATCGCCTCTTCTTAATGAAGTACAAGCATGTCTTAATACCTGCCAGCATACATTCTACAGGTCTGTATACAGAAGCCATTAAGGTGAAATTATAGGCAAGACCAGCTTGGCGTGGTGTCTGTCCCCTTGTACTCGTCATTTGTTTGTTTCTTTGGGATATTTACTCGAGGTAAATGCTGTCTTCTTTTGGGGCGTCTGGTCTTTGTTGTGTTGGACTCCTTTGGGCTGTTGTGGTGGATGAGGAGCAGGCGGACTGGACTCTCCTGGCTTCTTCTGTGCCTTATTGTCGCAAAGACGACGTGTACTCGCGCTTTCAGGTTTTCCCTTTTTTCTTTTGTATTCAACAATACCAAATATAAACAGTTACTTCATTCCAGGTAGTTTCATGATATTCTATGACAATGGCCAAATTGTATTTGGTCTAATGTCCACGTCTACTCTTACGTGCTTGTAACAATAAATATTATGTTGAAAAATGAGTGTTTTGTCTTTACATTATCTAGACATTAGAGATGAATTGTTCGCAGTGGGCATGGCCAACCTAAATATTGTTCACTAGTAAAGCCACTCGTTACACTCGGATACAACATATTTTGCAGAAGTTAAGTTGTATTGACTTTGAGATTGTAAAAATAACATAGCCTCAACATGAAGTCAATGTTTGCTGAACTGGAGAAACTGCTGTTTCATTACATTTAATGTCAACATGAATAAAAAGCCCTTTAGCTTCAGAGGAAAATAACGTCCCATGGCAAACCATTAGTGGCTTTTTGGGATCTAAGAAGAATGCCGATCTGAAGCTATCCAACATAATGTCACTTTTTTGACCTCGGCTTTTATCTAATTCTCCTTTTATTGCTGCCTGCGCCTCCTTTCTAATAATACCCTGACGCTTTTATACTTTCTTCCCTCTTTATCCTCGTAAAACGCAGCCCCCGTTTCAAACGGCACCTCATAAAAGACAAAACAAAGACATTTTATTGTTGTTTGAGTTTCCTCTCCCTCCCGTGTCCCCAGAGGAAACACTATATTGCATTACAATAATCTGTTCGACTTTGTTGTCTCTCTTTCTTCACGGCCCATCAACAGTCTTGCAACACAACAGAGGATAGCGTTGGCAGATTGTAGTTTATTGTTCACTGGACTGCGTCTCAGTCAGAAGTAGAGTCCTCTGGGCTCCGCTCCCTGATGGGTCGCTCGGAGAGTCTCTGCTTTTCTAAGGCTCTGATTAAAGCTGAGACCGTCAGGCTCCGTCAGAGTGATGAGGAGGCGGTCCCCCGTGGCCTTCATCATATGGATTTGTTTTATGCTCCATTTGCATCAGGCGTGGTGTCCTGTGTGATGTTGGAAACAGTTTAGATTCATAAATACAATTTGATTTTATCATCATCAATAGTTTGAATAGAAGTGAGACGGAGATGCAACTGGTCCGAGGCTCGTATCAAACTAAAACACAATATGATGTAAATAGTTTAATGATGTAGAAAAAATCAGCAGTGGAAGGAACATTGTGACATTTGGTTTAACCTTTAATGCAATGTGATTTATTGAAGGAGTAAATGCAATTGTCAGATGAAGTTTGGTAAAAAGTATCCTGTTAGTGTCACATGTAGTGGAGGACTATACTCAATTGATGTACCTCACAATTGTACCTAAGTTCGCCATTTCTGTTTTGTACTTTCCACCACTGCATGTCAATATTTCAAATAAAGACCAAGTATAAGACACAGAGTTGTTCCAATATATCAAATCACTACTAAAAGCTAGTGGAAACTCAGAATGCAGAGTAAACAGTTTACTATGAAATAGTAAGATCAATATTATTATGCAATGCTATCGACACATATTGTATAAAGAGAGCTGATTGCCTAACACAACACATTATATTAAACCTTTAAACCCTTGGAGGTGCATGCTGCAGGACGCTTCTCGCTATTCTCTGGTGTCAGAGACAGGTGGGAGAAGAGGCACGGCCAAGAGGTTTCCCCTGAAGACCCCTCGGCCCGAAACTGACATCTGGGCCAGTGAGAGACGTCCCCGCCCTGCATCTCTCATCCTGCTCGGTCCCGCTGAGGAGCCGAGCATCAGACGGACCACGTTTCTGTTCTTCAGTGCGGGGGGGGGGGGATGCACTTCGAGAGGAGAAGAGAGACGGGAAAGAAGCAAAAAGTGATGCAAGAACTGGACTTGATATAGTTTTTTTTAAGATGTTTAATGAAGTTTTATAAGTTATGATAATAATAGCATATGTTTAAGAATGGGCAAGCTGCTCTCCGTGTGCCTGTGTGATGTCACCATAAGGACTTTATTGGAATAACTGGAGCAAACTAAAGGTATGAAGATGTGCGTGATCTGAATTTGTGTTTTTTTTATTTATTTTTTATTTTCGCAGTTTCCTTGTAATTCACATTTGCTAATCTGCTAAAATGTTAATTTATTAGGGTTTTATTTTTTAAGGTTTTGCTTTGCAAAAAGCTCCATCTTATAATGTATTGAATAAAAAAGCACACTATGTATGTGCAATGGTTAGTGAATACATTGTTTCCACATTAAAGATAATAAGATAAAGCTTTATTTGACGGGTCTGTTAGATTCTGATAATTTCCTAAAAATACATTTTTATTGGGATAGATAGGAATACAAATATAAATCAGAAATAACCTAAAGTTTGAGGAGGAATTCCCCTCTTAAAACTGAAGTAAATATCTGTTCGTTTATCATTTATTATTGGCGACTTTATTCTCCATTTACGTGGTCTGCTCATTGTTTCATTAGTAATTGATCCTATTAGGAGGCACCAAAATTCCAACGACCTCTCTCAGAAAACTAGACTAAATAATTGATTGAGACGGTCATACATGTAGTTAGTCTCTAAGCATGGCTTGTTCGCTGAACCCAGTTGACATATCGGCGCCACACTTTGCTCTCAGTCAGCTGCGCCCTGGTTTCCTAAGCGATGCTGCCCCTGAGGGAGAGCAGCTGATTGGCTCGCTGAGCCTCGGAGCTTCAGGCGCGACTGCCTGTATGTGTTTGTGCGTGCGTGTTTTTGTTAATGACCCATCAATTAGTCACACAATGGTAACAGTTGCCTAATCACCTCGCCATGTGGCTGAAAGGCCATCCCAGCCCTGAGTGTTTCTTGGGGGGGGGTGGGGGGATGAGGGGGGGGGGCTCTCTATGTCCACCTCAGCCCCATCACAGCTGGCTTTCAAAACCAACCAAGTAGCATCAGTATCACCCAGCCTCTCTCTGTAGCTGCTTCAATCACCACGGCAACCGGCTGCCGTGTGACAGGCCAGACGAGGGAGCGTGGCAGACAGCCCCCCCCCCCCCCCCCCCCCCCTCTCGTCCCCTGAAGATAATCTGCCACACGCACCATAAACACTCCCACACAACAACTCTCTTCTGCTGCACCCACGCTCAGACACCAGCAGTCCCAGAGAGCCAATGACTAGAGTAACACAAGCGTTGCTCCTCACCTGCAGGTCTGAAGATGACGGGCCAGGCGGCTGAAAGGGATCGGTCTCCACACAGTCTGTCTGTGAAGACCACCTTAGAGGAGGAGATGGATAAAGCCGAGAGTATTCGCAGCAGGTGAGGGCAGCTGTTAGATCACGGTGTATTTGTCTCAAGGGTTTGTGTGGGAGAAGTGGGGAAAAAAAGAAGACAAAAGCTCAAATGTTTGTATGTGTGTTTTCACTCCCAGGGTGCCATCCTTGTGTGATGATACGTCATCAGAGCTACAAAGAGTTGCTGCTCTCGACCCTGGACGCAGTTCCAGAAATTCTCTTCAAAGGAACGGAGCCGTTTCAAGGTAAAGCTACTGAAACTATCAGAAAAGTGAATGATCAGAAAAGATCAATTATTCTTGTGCAGGTTTCTTTTTGCTCTTTTGAACAGGTTGTTTGGCTTTTTTAGTATTTTTAAGGTCTCACGCTGGATAAAAGTAAATATATTTTACATACTGGATTCAAGCTCACAGGGACCTTGATGACCAAAACGTCTTTTTCAAAGACTGTGTAAAAAGTTTAAACATTTTATTTAAAAAAACCTTCTCCCAACCTGATTTCTTACATTTTATATAAAATTGCAAATTGCCTTGGATAAAAGCATCACCTCAAAAAAATCAATGTAATCCAAAACATAAATGTGTTACAATTTTTTACATTCTTAGCAGAATCCTCAGACTGAATGGCACTGTGATCAAGCTAAACTTGCGTGTGTACGTGTGTGTGTGTGTGTGTGTGTGTGTGTGTGTGTGTGTCTCAGACTGGTGTGCTTGGTGGTGAGACTGAGAGAATGGGCCCACAGGAGCCTGCTGGAGGAGGAGGAGCGGCCGGACTCCTTCCTGGAGCGCTTTCGTGGCCCCGAGCTGCGAATGGCCCCCAGCCGCATTAGCAACACACAACCAGATGCCAACGGCAACGAGGCCAAAGGGATCTTTAGGTATGCCCCCGCCTGCCTGCCCCCCTGAAACATTATTGTGCACTTTCACATGCCCTTTCAGCATTGACAGACCAGAAGAAAAGATACATCTGATAAATCAGAGGGTAAAAATGAAGGCTCAAAGTGTCCCTTCAGTCAAATATTTCCTGTTTGAATAAGGTGTTGATTCAAATCTGTGATATTATATGTTGCTGTGCATGTGATTGCAATAGCAATAGTGCTTTACATGTGGGAACTGCTTCTATTGTTCACTACATCCTTGCAGTTGTAATAAAGCTGCTAATGACTCTACAAGCAGTCTGACTGTAGTTGCAAATGTCTCCATGCTTTCAGGAAAAAGTGGAATTTGTTTGTGGTGTCCCCAGCCGACGACGCCTACTACCGCTGGTTATCTGTAATCGCCATGGCGGTGCTCTACAACTGGTTCCTTGTTGTAGCGAGGTAATGATGCCACGACCGTTATCTGTTGCTGCTGGATGTGCTGGATGGATGTTCTGGATGGATGTTCTGCGGTAAATTATTATTATTTTCTATTCACAGGGCATGCTTTGAAAAATTGCAGGTGAGCAATTACATCTGCTGGCTGGTGTTGGACTACCTCTCTGACTGTGTGTACATAATTGACACTTGCGTCCGACTTCGCACAGGTAACCGATTAGAAAGTGCAAAACAACAGCATTGGTTTGGAGTTGACTCCTTCTGTTTGCTCTCCACCAACTCCCGCAGGACATATTCTGGCTCTTTAATTGCTAAATGCTCCACCCGGTAGTCCTTATTAACTTTGTCTGTCCTGTCCGCCCCAAAGATAATGAGAACTTTCACAGAAAGCAGCAGCCCCATAGCTGAAAACTGAAACAAATGAGCTGACAGGTGCTAAAATGCCAAAATAAAACCGGTCAGTGAGTTGACATCACAGCCCCGGCTGAGTTTGTGTTCTGTTCTTCTTGTCTCAGGGTTCTTGGAACAAGGTTTGCTGGTGAAGGACCACGCCAAGCTCAGAGACAGCTACGTCCGTACGCTCCAGTTCAAGCTGGACGTGGTGTCCATCCTGCCCACGGACCTGGCGTACATCTCCACCGGCATCCACACGCCGCAGCTCAGGTTCAACCGTCTGCTTCGATTTCCGCGCATGTTTGAATTCTTTGACCGCACCGAGACGCGCACCAACTACCCCAACATCTTCCGCATCGGCAACTTGGTGCTCTACATCCTGGTCATCATTCACTGGAACGCCTGCATCTACTACGCCATATCCGGTTCTTTGGGATTTGGCTCGGACACTTGGGTGTTCCCAAACATCTCCAAACCCGAGTTTTCCTCCCTGACTCGGAGTTACGTGTACTGCCTGTACTGGTCGACTCTTACTCTCACCACTATTGGAGAGATGCCGGCGCCTGTGCGGGACGAGGAGTACCTCTTCGTGGTCTTTGACTTTCTCGTCGGGGTGCTCATCTTTGCCACAATCGTGGGAAATGTCGGCTCCATGATCGCCAACATGAATGCCACCCGCGCCGAGTTCCAAGCCCGGATAGACGCCATCAAACACTACATGCACTTCCGCAAGGTCAACAAAGAACTGGAGACACGCGTGATCAAGTGGTTCGACTACCTCTGGACCAACAAGAAAGCAGTCGACGAGAAGGAGGTGCTGAAGAATTTGCCAAACAAACTGCGGGCGGAGATTGCAATCAATGTCCACCTGGAGACCCTGAAGAAAGTACGCATTTTTCAAGACTGTGAGGCGGGCCTCCTGGTGGAGCTCGTGCTCAAGCTTCGCCCCCAGGTCTTCAGTCCGGGGGACTACATCTGCAGAAAAGGCGACATAGGGAAGGAGATGTACATCATCAAAGAGGGGAAGCTGGCCGTGGTGGCGGATGACGGCCTCACTCAGTACGCTCTGCTCACCGCCGGCAGCTGCTTCGGGGAAATCAGCATCCTGAACATAAAAGGCAGCAAAATGGGAAACCGTCGGACGGCCAACATCCGCAGCTTGGGCTACTCCGATCTCTTCTGCCTCTCCAAGGATGACTTGATGGAAGCAGTGACCGAGTATCCGAATGCCAAGACGGTGCTGGAGAAGAGGGGCCGCGAGATCCTGATGAAGGAGGGCCTGCTCGATGAGCACACGGAGACCGGCGGGCTGCAGAAAGAGGACACGGAGGAGAAGGTGGAGAGGCTGGAGTCCTCTCTGGACACCCTTCAGACCCGCTTTGCCCGCCTCCTCAGCGAGTACAAACACACGCAGCAGCGGCTGAAGCAGCGCATCACTCTGCTCGAGCGGCAACAGAACCAAACAGACTGCGGCGCGGACGCATGCGACGGCGTGGCGTCAGACGCAGAAACCTCTAGTGGTGCCGTTGCCTGCGCAGACGGGTCTCCGCGGCGCAGTGATGAGCCAATGGAAGACAAGGGGAGCCCTGCAAGACTCTCCCACTAAAGACAGTTTAGATTGTTTCTTCCATTGTGAAAACTGCTATGCCAAAGCAGTCTTTGAGTTCTTGTAACAGAATGAGGGAATTGAATGTGTTGAAATGGTGTCTTTAAAGGTGTATCCAAAATCAAGATAAGGTAAGAATTGAGAACATATTTTTACATTTAAACTAGTGCTGTCAATTTTTTTTTTATCACGAGATATAAAAATATTTGGAGGGGGGATGGATGACTGTTGCCTGAAAATGTCAACAGGCTTGTCTGCTTGAGTAGCTGCTGAAAGCAAAGAAGAAGAAGGCTTACCTTTTACCTTTTATTGGTAACCTAACTGTTACGGTTCATTGTTTATGAAATAAGAGGCCTGACTGCTTTGTTCACAGCAAACTTGAAAAAAAGAAAATATTAACCCGTGGTTTAACTGCACTATAGGCTGAGTCCTTGTTTACCTGAAATGTGCACTTTATAATTTTGTTTTATACCTCCCTGTTTGGCAATGGTGTTTTTCAGTAAAATAAAACATTTGCATAAAGCAAGCCAATCCACTTTTCCATGTTGATAAGAGCATTAAAATGAAGAAAAAATTAGGGAAAAAAATAAATAAAGGGACATTTAGAATAGATAAAAATGTGCTATTAATTGTGATTAATTTTGAGTTAACTATGACATAAATGCGATTAAGTGTGATTAAATATTTTAATCGTTTGACAGCACTAATTTAAACACAACAGTACATTAGAAACTGGCAAATGGAGTTCAAATGTCACTTTTTTACAATTTCCCCTCTAAAAATCTCCGGCTAATCTAGTTTTTAGGTCACTTGTAAACATCTTGTGTTCGGTTGCATCAGCAGAGGGATTCAGTTCTCTCTGTTGTATGTTTTGCTCCGGCCCCGAACACCTCGGCGTCTGTTGCTGCTCCTCCTGGGGAGAGAGTCCAAGGAGAGATGGTGGAAGGTGATTTGCTGAGTTCACATACACAAACACAATTATTTTCCAGTGTCCTTATGTTCTGAATGTTCCAGGTTAGATTTGAATCCTTCTACTCGGCTCATTGTCACAGCAACCTCTCAAAATTGTATTTCTTACTTTGGCTGTTGAGACATTTAGTCTCCGGTGAAGTGCAGAGTGAGGGGTCTTTGTTTTGCAAGCCTTACATTAGAATGAGTGAGCTGCTTGGTCTGTGTTTGCATTTGGTTTCTTATCATTTCTATTGTGTAGACCCTGTCAGCAGCAAGCCACTGGGGACTTTCCAGTTATTCAGCCCGGTGCATTCCAGGATGCAACTCAACCAAACGCGTAGCGCCGATAAGCACAGGTGGAACAAAGCTTGTTCCACAGAGTAATATAAGGGCATGAGGTAATGAGTGCATATCGCTTGCAGCCCCCGAAGGAGTGGGTGGGATCAAGTTCTGCGAACAAATGTCTAGTTACTTGCCGTTGGCTTGTTCAAACAGCATGAATGTGTACGGAGTCTCATCGAATGATAGGCAGCCAGCTCTCAATAAGCTCAATTTTTAGACCTGTTTTGTGAGAAGTTGCTGTAGATCTTGGCCTAAGTATAACCTTAATATATATTAACGTGTTATTGGAGAATAAAAAATATCTTTATACATAAGATGTTTTTTAATTTAAGATTATAAATATTAGCAGAATTTGATTTCTATATTTTAATGAATAGGTTCATGGTTGAAATGTTATCATTTTTTTTGTCTAATCTAAACTAAAACGGTTTAATTTAACAAACAGTTGTCCCACAATGCAATGCAAGACGCCTTGGGGAGATTTTGACAAAAAAACCTTAAAATATGGTTATGGATTATAGTTGGATGTCACGAAAATTCAGTTTGACTAGTCATATTCTGATATAAATGAAAAGCAAAAATGCAGTGAAAAAGTTTTGCTATAAAAGCTGATTTGTTTACACTTCTATGAAATGAAGGACAAAATACTTACCTCCAATCACATCATTGCATGTGCAGTTTAATATATCTTACTAGCTGGCCGTAGAAATAGCAAACGATAGGGCCTTAAGAGTACAGCAACGAGCCGGATTAATCCACAAAAACATGTCATCAGAATTCTTAAAAAGGTGGAATCATTTTATGAAGAAACGTTTGCCAACAGCCGATCAGTTCAACGGGATTTGGTCAGCAGTGCTAAATATGGCCAGTAAGGAGTTATTTTTAACTGATGGGGTCAGTGAATCATCATAAATTCCCGTTAGATCTCTCTTAAATCAATCAGATCAAACCCCGTCCACACAGACCCGGTGAAGCAGATTAGAATAAATCTGATAGAGGTTTTCCTCTTGAGCATCTCTTTGTTTGTAAATGTTATTCAGGGTTTATATTATAATGAGCAAAATGAGAAAAAGAAAATTTAAAACTATTCAACTCAGTGCAAAAATATCAACTCAGCAGTTGGTCACGTTGATAGATTTACTGAAATAATCAGATTGTTGTAACATTGTGTTCCATCAGCACATTCACTGCTGTCAACTCCATGAAGATAGTTTAACAGGTGCAATGAACCCTTTGCTCCTTCTGTCTCCTGACACGCACACACACCATGTGCAAAGGACAACTGGTGCAGTGTCAAAAGGCCTGAGACACTAAAGTGACTCAAAAAAAGACAGGAACAATATCTGAGCCAGAACTCTTTTACAAGAAAAAGTGAAAACATGATCTCCAAATATTACACTACATGTCATTTAACTGACGCTTTTATCCGAAGCAACTTACATTGCTCTATAACCCATGCGTTACATTTTGCCTGGGGAGCAATTGGCCACCATCGCCCCATGATCTGATGAATACGATATGTTAATTAAGAATATGCACCAAGATTTTTTTGAAAATGTGGTGGTGAGCATTGTTAAAATGTAAAAGTAGAAAAAAAGACACGTCAGATGTTTTTCTGAATAGAACAATATTGTTTTTTTTATAGTTTAACAGCTTACAAACTGCATTTGAAAATCAAAACAATATCTGCTGCTTATCATTTGGCGATTACTTCCCCCGATCACTGGGATTCACTGGGCCCGGAGTGAATAACTCTACTGTATCAGACAATGTGTGACAGCAGAAGTAGGTCCCCTCAGAGCCAACACATCTATGCATTGTACTTTACTGGTTCAAGCTATGGGGCCATTATACCAACAGTATGTGTCGAAGATACTTATGACTGTAGAAATTAGACCAAAGAAAAACAGATTTCTCCAGTAACTGCTGTGATTGAAAAAGAAGATATAGAGGAGACAGTGCAAGGCTGCTCGTATGTGTCGTAGCTGAAAGACCGCAACATGCCGGTCTGTGGACTGATTGGCTGATGGTTTCCATGGGGACAGCGGTGCTAGCGCATTCGCATGTGCAAGCTGTGCTTGGGTCCGTCCACTCGCTCCAACTTCTCAAAGTGTTTCCTAGCATTACGGATATTGATGAGAGTGGCTGCAGATGCTGAAAGACATGGACATAGATTCTTAGTATACCTATGCGGTTTCTTAACTGCACATCAACTGGTGAGAAACGTGCATGACCTCCACTTACGAATGGAGGGGTCCGACATGATGACCATCACATATGTGTTCGAGGTGAAGACGTCGATGAAGGCCGCGAAGTTGGAGTTCCTCACTTCCATGCTTTGGAATGAGGCTGCGAGTTTACTGTAATAAAATAAATAAATAAATCAGAGACATGGTGAAAAGTGAGTCGGTGACGTGTCGGCCTGACGACGGCGTTTCTGCAGAGCGAACTTACCTACAGCTCAGTTTGAACTGTTTGATAATGTTACTGATCTTCTCAAACCGGTGTGCATCGCGCTGCTCTTTGCACTGATAGTGGGAGATCACCTGCATTTACAAAAAAAAAAAGAAAAAGAAACACATTAGATTGCTGGATCCAGATTTGCTGTCAGACACCAGAGGAAAATGAAGTGGTTGCTCTCACCAGGAAGGTGGCTCTCTCAAACAGGAGAACTTCATCTGCTTCTATGATCTGCGCAAAATTTCTCAGGTTTGTCTCCAGCTGCTGGACGTTTGGGATGAGCTGGTACACTATGCTGGACCAGGCCTGCAAAGACATTTAAAAATGTTTTATTTCTGTGTCAACTGTCTGACCCGACATCCAGACCTACAAGCTGCCAAGTGTCACAACCTTATACAAGGTCTCGTCCCAGATGGACGTCCTGAAGCAGGTGCAAGCCAGAGGTCGAGACAATCTCTTCAGATCTTCTTCACGCTCCTTAAAGATCTGTTGAAACATTTATGTCACATGATCAAATCAATAAATAATAAATATGCCATGTGGGGTAGGGGGAATTAGGGCACAACGTCAGGCAGTTGAGGAGTGTTATAAAACATGTGGATAAACAAAAAGGACCATATTCATGTCAGTCCAAATGCTGCAGACTTTCATCCACCCTAAACGTGCAAAATAAACATGTGCACAAAAGAGTTGAAGACAACTATCATAATTGTTAAGCTTACCAAGTCTCTCTGGTCTTCTTGCACCAGATCCATTTTGTGAACGAGGCAGAAGACTTTGGCGTCGGGGGAGTTCTGCAGGATGGCCTCCAGACACGACTGGTAGTAGTGCATGTCTTTCTCCAGCTCGCGGCTCTCAACATCGAATATATAAATAAGTACCTCAACATTTCTAAAAATGTTGTCCCTCTGGCTGGTAAAGTAGTTCTCCATGAACGTGTCCTGTCTGTTGTGTAATGAAGCACAGAGTAACATTACAGAGGATTTCAGATGGAGGAAGATGGTCCAAAAAAAGTCATATAACAGAAAGGTGTACTTTACCCTCCACAGTCCCACAGGTTTAGAACCAGATTGCCGAGAAAGCGAACATGGGAGTGCTCCACATCAACTACATTTAACAAAGGATGTTGATATTGTTTAATCAATGCATAAAAGAAACGTGGAACACTTCCACAGCAATCTCCATTTTAAAACTCTCTTACTTGTAGCTCCAAGGCGGCGTGTGTCTCGAGCTATGTAATTAGCAAATATGATTGATCTCATACTGGTCTTCCCAGACCCACTTTTCCCCATCAGTAACACCTGAAAGCACAAATGCAACACATTCACTCATCACTGAAGATAAAGCCCCAATCCCCCCCGGTAACGGACTCACGGACTTTGAGTTTGGCCCTATCATCAACATTTTAAGCCTTTTATGAACCCTTTTTGTAAGTCAGCTTTAGATGCCGAGTTACCCCAAGGAAATTTCCCACAAGTCATTGCAATGTGATGTTAAAAATGTAAAACAAGTGAAAGTATAGAGCTGCAAAAAAGGTAAACAAAGAGGATGGCGAACGTGTGTTCAGACGGTCATATAAAAATATACATTTAAAACATTGAGAATCAAAGATGGAGGAAAAAAACACATGGAATCAGACAATATTTATTAATTTAGTCATGAAATGTTTGATTATCGCAGCAATTTTGACAAAAACTGTAAAACATTAATTGAAATGACCCCTCATCATGAAGAATGAGCCTGAAAGACGTTGAAATCAGAGGGGGGGGGGAAATCGGAGGGTGAAATAAATATTTTTTGGACGTTGTCATGGTGATGTGACATGTTGCAGCAATGTGATTTTTTAATTACTTTTTTTACAGCATTTAAAGCCCTCACAGACTCACACTCAGCCACTGACCAAGTGACGTCAGCCTGAGGTTTCAAGGTTTAGGCTTTGGGGTGGAGATCGGGCCAAAGTCTTGTTTTTCCTCTACTCTTAAGACTACCATGGACATATTAAAGGCATTGGAAAACATATGAAGCTCAATATAGAGGTACAGGTATCAAATGGAGGTACTCGAATAAAGTACAACGACCTCAATGTTGTACATAAGTAAATGGCACACAAGTAAATGAACTTCTGATGCGTCAGTGATTAGCCCCTAATTCACCTTTTTCTTCATCGCCGTGCTTGACATCCCCCTCGGCAGAGACGAAGTAGTGTATTTCTCTGAGCTGCAAGTCGGATGACTTAATGCGGAGCCTTCAGCAGCTCTACTTCTGCTCTCCTTCGACTGCAGAACAGAGACACAAATAGTTTCACCTCGCTGTCACTCAGCATTAGCTCTTAACAAGCAGATAGCATATTTACTATACACGGACAAACTTGAGCGATTAAATGACGGAGAAGTCAAACACGGGAATCCGGGCATGAGCGTAATAGACATAGACTAATATATGAACAGTTAAATAACTTTACTTAAACTCTCTTCTCTGTTCCGAATGCAGATCAATGCTAATGCTAAGTTAGCCAGCACGACAGAGCAGTCCATATATATGCAGGTGACGTTAGCTTAGCCGAGCTAGCTAACGTTAGGTAGTGTATTCAGTAGTGTGTTGTTTACTTACCCAAACGGGGAAGAGCGGTTACTCAAATCCAAGCAATTTCCTAATACCAGTTTTAATTTGTCTTTAAGAGTACAGTTGCCCACATGATTTAATGGAAGCAGGTAGTAGTGAAGTCAAGATCAGCTGCTTCCTGTTTACGACAAAGTCACATGATGGGCGTTTGGGTTTTGCCCGGAGTTTTGTCTCACAGGCAGATTCTGCCCCATTAAGAGATCATAACAACCACCAACAAGCACAACTAAGATATTAACTATAAAAGGCGTTTTAAATTCGGGTTATGAAATTACAGCTGCATTCTTTTGGAAGCATCACGGTCAAATTGCCTCACATCAATAACACAGGGCCAATAATGTGAAGGGTGATATTCAATATCCTTGTAAAGTTGAATGTTTCTGTCTATTTTTATTCAACAATATTAAATGTACACACTTGGATCTTTGTGTCATTGGCACACTTAAAGAAAGTATTTTTCTTGAAGCAAATTAATATCTATAATACCATGTTGACAACGACAATTGTAAAGTGTCTTCACATAGATAAGAAAGATGATATACAACTATACATAGCACTTTAAACATCAAGGAAAATTGTTTCTCTAAACAAGACAACTACTGTATGTCTTGACATGTAAAATTGCAGAGGAAGAGCACATAGAGACCATATTTAGATCATGGAAGGCGCTCCTTCTTACCCTGTGCTTACGTAGCTGTGTTAATGGACAGTCATGACGAACGGACAACAAAAAGACAAGGAAGAAGAAGAAAACAACCCCAATGACGTGGTGAAGTTGTTACTGCAGCTCCTAACAATAGCCACTAGGTGGCAGAAAACAGACACGGCGTCATGACGTCACATCCGGGCTAGCCTCCTGGCTCGTGAATAAATTACTGCAATGTGCTCTCAGTCTGCATTTAGATTTAGACCGAGCGCTTTTTGTGTGGTGGTACTATGCTGCATAGTGTGGTTACATATAAGGAGCGGAGTGTTCTGTTTGACCAATAGTCAAAGGAAATAGATATTTTTTGGTATCAGGTTTACATTTTTTTGGGGATGTTCTTGAACATTATTTTTGGCAATACCAAAATGCCATTATCAGATTTCTTACTGAACATTGTTCAACTGAAGAGATGCAAAATGTGACTTTCTTTCACAGCAATAGCTGTTTTAGAGCCTAATTGGTGGAATATTTGACTTCATCAGCATGCAGCGGTGAAGAATATATTGGAAAATGATTTGAAACAAGGCCCTCCTCATGAAGCAAACGATGATTACCAAGAGGGACACAGCAGCAACAGACAAAGGGCAAAGACAGACAGCAGCTGATTTAGACCACTTCTTTGAGTTGATGAGTAAATGGAAACTCGCTGTCAATGACATGGCCAAAAATAAAACATTTAAGCAAGAAGAGCCACTCGACACACACCTAAATAACTTGGTGACATATTTTATATGATTATATCACCAGTGTTGTGCCTGAACGCGTTCATTGAACGATAGTTCATGAACTCGTTCATATTTTGGGCGAACGTGAACTGAACGTACTGTATTAATGCCCAATGAACGTTACTGTGAACTCGTTCATTCTGGTGTCTGAACGAGTGACGTGTACTGGTCTTTGCACGCTAACGCGGCGTTGCGGTGCAGGCTTCTTGTCTGCACGCGTTAATGTATCACAAAATATGTGATGATCCTTCTTCGTGGCAAGACAGTCTTGCCACGATAAAGGATCGTTGGACGCAGAAGGGTCCCACCCACCACCACCTGGTCGTCAGGTTGTTCGGACGAACAGCCTGACGACCAGCTTTCTGTTCGGACCTTCCGAACAGCCTTCTGCGTCCAACGATCGTTCTTCGCCGCAAGACAATCTTGCGTCCGAAGATCCGACCGTTGCGGACCATGGGATTGCGGCGAGGTCGCTCTCCCAATGCTCCCGTCCTAGGAAGGACAGACACCTGCTCCAAAGCGGAGCAGTCTACGTGCTGTCTAACAGCCGGGTCTCTCACCTGGAAAGCTCTCCAGCGTTAGAATACCCTCCCACGCCAGAAGCATTGGGAGTGCGGCAGCCCCGCACCCCAATGGTGAATCTGATGGAAGAAACGGACTCCTATATCTAAACTTTGGTGGTGACGTCACGACGCGTCATGTCGGAGTCAGGAGTTGTTTCAATGAGTTCACTGAGTTCAATGAGTTCACGCTGTCGACCGGAAGTGACGCAACAGACTCACCGCACCGCAAACTGAAGAGACCATAAACAACTCCTGACTCCGACATGACGTGACGTCACAGAGCGTCACCACCAAAGCTTAGATATAGGAGTCCGTTTCTTCCATCAGATTCACCATTGGGGTGCGGGGCTGCCGCACTCCCAATGCTTCTGGCGTGGGAGGGTATTCTAACGCTGGAGAGCTTTCCAGGTGAGAGACCCGGCTGTTAGACAGCACGTAGACTGCTCCGCTTTGGAGCAGGTGTCTGTCCTTCCTAGGACGGGAGCATTGGGAGAGCGACCTCGCCGCAATCCCATGGTCCGCAACGGTCGGATCTTCGGACGCAAGATTGTCTTGCGGCGAAGAACGATCGTTGGACGCAGAAGGCTGTTCGGAAGGTCCGAACAGAAAGCTGGTCGTCAGGTTGTTCGTCCGAACAACCTGACGACCAGGTGGTGGTGGGTGGGACCCTTCTGCGTCCAACGATCCTTTATCGTGGCAAGACAGTCTTGCCACGATGAAGGATCATCACATATTTTGTGATAAATTAACGCGTGCAGACAAGAAGCCTGCACCGCAACGCCGCGTTAGCGTGCAAAGACCAGTACACGTCACTCGTTGAGACACCAGAATGAACGAGTTCACAGTAACGTTCATTGGGCATTAATACAGTACGTTCAGTTCACGTTCGCCCAAAATATGAACGAGTTCATGAACTATCGTTCAATGAACGCGTTCAGGCACAACACTGACTGTAGGGGTGAACGCTGCAGCTGCTGCTAGTGTGGAGTGAATGGACAGCAACATTAAAGCAACAAAGGGGGAATGCTGTCCCCTCAATGAGAACCCTGGTTGGATAAGGATTCAAAATTGGATATGAAGATTAAATCTGATGCATAGCTTCAGTGTTAAAACTGATAAAATAATTGCTGTCTGTGGTTCTGGGCTGTGGCAATAATTTTGCAACCTATGGGGAAAAAAAGAGCTGAACTAGAACTAAACTGTGAACTTAGTTCACATTTTTAAGTTTGAACTATGAACTGAACTAGTTCATTTTAAAATTTGTGAACTGAACTTTGAACTAGTTCATGTAGAAAGGGAACTTTCACACATTTCTCTCAAGCTCCTCATATTTATTTTTGTTGCACTGAATTTCCCCGACGCATAGCACTAGCTCTTCTTTGGGGATATTCATTTGATAGCATATATTTGTCTTAAAATATTGTTATCTACATAATGTTTATGTATAGGACCCATTGTCTCCTGTACCCTTTATGTCATGTATATAAAATGTTTTTTTGCATTTTATCTTCAAAATAAACGTGCCAGAATAGATTAAATAAAATGTATATCAAAGTAATAAAAATGATAAGTTTAATGAAAAGCCAAAGAAATAAAAGCATTATAAAATTTTATTGTTTAATTACTGTATGTTCTCTGCATACTGTAACCCCTTCCCAAATCATCTGTTAATTTGCTTAGGATGACCAGACAAATCCGGTATCACCTTGAAATATTCCACAGAAATAAAATACAACAAATCTAAACAAGTTCAACAGTAAGCAGGAAAGTCTTTCACACTCTGAAATCAAAAAGAAAATGCATATATGTTTTCTGCAATCATGCACATATGAAGATAAATTGTAATTCTATACTACAAAACCTTCAACCTACTCCCCATAACGATATGAAACCATGTGAATACAGAATTATAATTGCCAATGCGTGATATGTTTTAGCTAAATGCATGAAATTCTTAAGTATACATATCACACAATAAAGTTACATTCAACCTTCCTTATACGTATATTTAAGAAATATAAACATTTTCAATATCCAGCACCTCAGTTAGTTTACCAAATTGAAAAGGTTATTATTAACACAACCAACCAGGGCCAAAACAATAACAATAGCGCCGCTCTGAAGAAACACGAGATGTAAAGAGGGGAAAAGACATGATGTCAGTAAAAGTTGTTTGGGAGTAATATTCTAGTAGCGTTTTGCAGCTGGGAAGGATGGTCCCAGTCCACTGTAGTCCTCCTTCACATTTGATCTCGGAGTTTGGCGAGCCTTTGAGAAAGTTCATCCTTTGGACGAGCGAGAGCAAAGAGCAGCATTAGCGAGTAAAATCAAGATGAGAGAAGAATCCCAGTTATTGGTCACATAGAGTTGTTTATGGAGAACCAATTCTATTAAAAGTTGTTTGCAAATCCATCATTTTTAATGTCATTATTTGACTTTGTTTACTTCTACTGTAGGCACATTTCCTGAGCCTTTTTCACAAGCAGTTAGTTTACACAGGTGCAAGCCATCTGGTTTATATCATTTTTTAAATGTAAATTAAACATTTGTCAGATGTTAACACTAAGTATGCATGTGTACCTGCTCTGCAGAAGCCACACTGGTGCCCACGGATCCGGTCTGTCCCTGGGGGAGCTCCATGTTCAGGTCCAATCTAGACATTACGCACACATCAACATGCAAACCTTATTTTTAGATTACAAACTAAATGCATTATATCCAAAATAAAAATCACTGTTTCCGCTTCATTGTAAAAATGCATACCATACATCTGTGTATGTGATTGAACATAATTTCATGATGAATGGTGCGAGAAAAAAAATAAAAAGGTTACCCTGCTTCATCTGCCAGTTCATGCATCAATGAGTCCACTTGATTCTGAAATTACACATGAGATTTACAGTGAAGGCGTTTGTCTTAAGCAAACAACAAGAGAGAATGTGAGAGTAAAAGTGAGACCTGTACCTGTGGCGTAGTGAGTGTTGTTGTGCTGCTCATTGTGTCCTCCATATGGGCGGTCTGAACATCCAGAGTTTCAAATTGGCGCTCAAATTTGTCCATGAGGCCTGAAATCTGGAAACAGGGATTGAGACACTTGTTTTAGTATGTGCAGTTTTGTTTCCAAAAAATAACTAAAAGGAAATATGGAAGTTTTCATAAATATCTATATATATATATATATATATATATATATATATCAAATTACTCCCTACTTTTTCCAGATTCATAGATTTCAGAGTTGCATCCATGCCTTTCACCACTCCAGCCATAGATTTTGTGACCTGAAAAATAAATAAGCATCACTTAAATGAAAACCAGCAGGCTTTTTAATCTTCAACGTGTAACTGATTTTAAACGCAGTAGCAGTATGCTGTGAGATTA
This sequence comes from Pungitius pungitius, assembly GCF_949316345.1. Taxonomy (NCBI): domain Eukaryota; kingdom Metazoa; phylum Chordata; class Actinopteri; order Perciformes; family Gasterosteidae; genus Pungitius; species Pungitius pungitius. The sequence continues at coordinate 8,154,054 of NC_084915.1, read as the reverse complement.
AAATGTACCTGGTTCATTGTGACGGCAGTTTGGACCCTTGCTGCCACTGCATCTATCCGAGCACTCATCCTCAAGAAGTTCACCGACTGGTTCTTCTGTCGGATGGCGTTCTCCGCATGGATCCTTGCCACTTCCATATTGCCCTTCTGGATGGCCTAGAGACCGGGTGAAAAATAGGGCGGTACTGTTAAAACTTCCATGGCCCTTGGCTATGTGTGATCTTGATGACCTGCTTCACGGGGCCACTTACTTTCTTAATTTTAGCCTTCTCGGTTTTTTCCTCTTTGTCACATTTCTTGGAGTTTCTTTGGAGTTCTTTGGCAGCAAACTTTAAATTGAAGAGCTGTTCTGTGACACGAAGTTAAGGAAGCACCAAGTCCAAACAAACACAACAAGCGACCTTAAAAAAATTCTTTGTTTAAAAAGCAAAAAAAATAGCAATGCAAGGCTGTGACATTCATGAACTACAATTCAAAATGTATTAAACGATAATGTATTTGTTGTTTATTTTAGCTTCCTGTGACTTTAGACTTGAGTGTTTAACTTGTAACGTGTATCTAATGTCGGCTGTTGGATGTCCAGCCATTTGTAGTGAAGCATCCGAGGCCTTCAAGTCCACTTACGTCTCATCTTACGAAGTCTGGAAATAACTACCGTTGAAAAGTTCAGGTTATTCAATAACTAAGTTACGTTAGTGTGTTATCTGTCGATATCTCACATACTTGGCGATGTTTCAGACGACTGTCAGATATTCGGCTCACCGTCATGTTGTTATGTTCGGTCTCGTATCCCCATAATACACCGCACTCTAACGTCCGGTTCGAGTCGCCGGTTTAAAAGGATACTTTCCATTGCCGACATCTTGAAGCGATTTTTACCGGATCCAACAATTACACGATGAAATAATAACGGCCAGTCGGCGGAGAAAAGCTAAACGTATCAGTGAAACTTGAGGCTTTGGGGTTTCGGTCTTCGTCGGTTCGCCTTCTTCCGCACTTCCTGGTGTCTCACCAAAATATGATCGACGTCATCGTCACGTGGTGTTGGTATTCCGTTTGACGTCACGGGGGGAGGCTGCCTACCCTTCCTCCTCGCAAAATGTGAATGAAAAACAATAATGAAAAAACTTTAATGTTAAAAGGTGACACGTTTAACATTCACTTTCAGGTTGCGCGTTGGAGATGTTTAGTGAGGGGAGGCTAGGTGATCAGAGGGGATTAGTTGGTGTTTCGGCGGTTGACGGATGATTTGATGTGCGGTGTGGATCACGGCGGGGAGAGACGATGACTCACCCCCGTTTGATGTGATGTTCACCCCGCAACAGCTCGGCGGTACGCCGGTAGCTCAGCTCAGACACATCGGTGTGTGCTCCCTCAGACCAACTTCATTTCTTAGTTACGATCAGTTTGGTTCCCCCCAACACGGCCTACGTTGTTCGTATGAAACTTGTGGCGGTCACCTGCTAGCGTCAGACGCATAGACCCTGGGTCGTGATTTACTGTAAATGTCGTGACGCCTGATTGCCATGGAAACAGTGCTTCTGCGCTGAGAGGAAGCTGTCAGTGTTAACTTCGGCATCAACCTTTCTAAAGGGTCGGATAAACCTGTTGGATATCTCAGTAGTTTGATTTTATTGTCTTGTGTATCTCCCCTGCTCCTACTTTCCATTTCAATTCGATCACAAATCAGGTAAGTTTTTAAAACCGTGCGTCTGTATTATTGTGCCTTGGTATGAAGAAACGCAGTAAATGTTACTGTTATTTTACTCTAGTACATTACCCCAAATGTAAGCCGGTTTAACTTGATACGTGCATCTATGTCTTTAAAACGAGTAAAAACGCACCTCAAAATACAAATGCTGTGCTCATTTTAATTGATATGGTGATTGAGTTAGTTGACGGCAATATTTGAGTTTGAACATCAAATAAACAAAAGTAGGTATTGCAAAATATTGTTTGTAACAGAAGTTTTTAAAATATCCAGCACTACGTGTGCCTCCAGATCACAATAATGTGTAGCTTGAATAGTCTAGCCTTTAAAGGGGCATGATCCACTCACAGGCTTGCTAATATTATACTCCCAACCCTAAACGCTTCCTGAAATCGTGCATTTTGTGTCGTTTATTGTGCGCAGGGAGATAATCCAGATGTTTCATTCAGGGGCTGCATGACTCATATAGTCTTATCTATAAAGAAGCCAAGTGGTAGAGGAGCAGTGCTGCTGCAGGACCGAGCTGATGTAACCCATGAGATTCACTAGAGGATGCTGTGGGCCAGCGTTTCCCGTGTTCCCACATGCCCGTGACTTTATTCACACTGCTGACTGCTTAATGCACTAAAAACAGATGATCCGGTGCTGTTTACATCACAAGACCGCAGTGGAGTGAAAACCGGAGAGGTTTGTTGTGTTTTCAATGGAAAACATATATTATTAAATATTCATATTACACTTTGGGTGCATTGACTTTCATTTATTAAATTCAACAGTTTTGACTTATGGCACCTGGTATGAATTTCTAAGTAAGTAAAGATATTTAAAGATGCTTAAAGAACGGATTATAAAGTAGTCTTAAGTACAATTGAAAGTTCGTGCACATTTTATGTCTTGAACTCAAAGATAAAATGTCCTATTCTATATCTTTTATTTTGAAATAGGAGTGGCAGATTAAATCAGCAAAATTATTAAACATCTCGTGAAAAATGTCCAAATCTCTTCATAAAAAGTATGGTATTTCTCATTTCATGAGTGGAAGGGGATGATGATTGTTCATATTTCAAAACACCTTGAGAATACTTATTAACGCTAATGCTGTCATAAAAGTAGATGAAATTGAAATGCCTTTAAAGCCATCTAGCAAAGGGATCAACATTTGCCAGTCCGTCAGTGTACATTAATGATGACGTGCCCCGTTGTCACATTCTCACAGCAAGAATAAGCAGAACCCCTTCATTAATCATTAAGTGGCCTATTGTGCAAACACAGGGTCACATGCCTTTGGCACGTTTACATTTAGCTACGTTTGTTAACGAATGAGGATGGATGGACGTAAAGAAGATGCTGGGATAATACAGACAGCATTATAAGGTTTTATGTGTCATTTCCGTGCATTGTCTTTTTGAAAAGGCTTAATGCGGAGCGGACTGAAGGTCAAGGCTAGCAGATAATATTACACCTACACCTGAACCAAAATCCCTTTTTCCATTGCACGGCTTCAGTCATTCACTGGCCGTTATTCCTCACACAAGCTGCGATGTGACATGTCAGGCTTCTGTTTCACAGGTGAGGGGTGATGGAAATTCAAGCGGCGAAGAGGTTCCACAACTTGACCCTCGAGCAAATCCAAGCTCTGGACGAGGTCTTGACTGAGGTAATCCCCATCCACGGGCGAGGAAACTTTCCCACGCTGCAGGTGAGAGCGAAAGATATCATTCGTGTGGTGAAGGATCGGCTGATTGAAAGGGACATCCAGGTTAAAGATATACGGCTAAATGGCGCGACTGCCAGCCACGTCCTGGTGAGAGATAACTGCATGGGCTACAGAGACCTAGACATCATTTTTGGAGTGGAGCTGCCCAGGCAGGAAGACCTTCAGGTGATTAAGGAGGTAGTTCTGAGCAGCCTAAGAGACCTCCTCCCTTGCGGGGTCAACAGACGGAAGATCACCTGCATGACCATGAAGGAGGCCTACGTGCAGAAGATGGTGAAAGTCTTCAATGAGCATGACAGATGGAGCCTCATCTCGCTTTCTAACAACAGAGCTAAAACCGTGGGCCTCCGATTCATCAGCTCCCTTCGAAGACAGTTTGAGTTCAGCGTGGACTCCTTCCAGATAATACTAGACCGCATGCTGGAGTCTTACTGGGAGACCGAGCGGAAGCAGGGAGGAAAGCTGTCAGTGAATGCTGGGGATTTGTCTCAAAGAGACGGCGAGCAGGGAAAAAAAGTGCAAGCCAAACCGAGCACTTCTCAGGATGCTGAAGCGTTTGTGGAAAAAGACTCCGGCGGCGAAGGTCCACTGTCGATTGAAGTTGCTTCTGTGCTTGAGAAAAGTTGTCCACATGCAATAGCTGAGGATGTGGGCGGAAAGCAAAGGGCACGAGAGCTGTTAGGAAACGAGACAATCAACCTGCAGCAGGAGGAAGCGGATGTCAATGAGGGTGTTCGTTCAGATGACGCCATTGCGTTTGAGCCAAGTGAAGGCAACGGAGATTACCCTGCAGTCTCATCTCCTGGAGCTTTACTAACAGATGTCAGGGATCCGCTGATCCCGCACGCATGTTTGAAGCCACAGAGCATTGAAGCGCTGTCCGCATCACAGGCTTCCCAAACACCCAAAAAGGCCGCTCCACCGGAAAACCTGCATTGTGCGGAGATGATTGTGCAGTTCAAAGTCGACTCAATAAACTGCAGTGCTGAAACTACGCCGAGCTCCCAAGATTCACAATATGAATATTCCTTTCCTCCGCCAGCAAAGAAAACTTGCAGCACATCACAGGGCATTGTGCCGGACTTTTGCCCTTCACCAAAATTACAAAGGAAAATGTCGAGGAAGCTGATTGTTAAGCCTGAGAAATGGTCTTTACTGACTGATTTATCAGATCTCACAACACAGCTGTTTCCACCCATAGATATACCCAAACCCCTTCAGCCTCCCTCCATGGACAACGCTCAAGTTCGGGCCTCGAACGTCCCAGCCTCCGAGCCAGAGACCTTCGACGCCCTTTCAGCCGGCCCACTTCGGGACGGTGGTGTCTCCAAGGAAACCGCCGAACAAACCGTGAGGCCGAAACACTCGAAGAAGCCCCCTGACTCCCAAACGCAGAGCCGCGCACGTGCAGCGAGTGCTCCGACCAACGGGCCTCCGTCGGAGCGGGCCGACGCAGCCCCGGACGGGGGCGCGGCGAGCTCGTGGGCCGGCGGCGCCGCGGGGGGGCCCGCCATCACCGTCGAAGCCGAGTGCATGCACGGAGACTTCGAACAGGCGATGGACCACCTCCGCCGCCGCCTCATCGCCACGCACAACCCGGAGGAGATCCGGGGCGGGGGCCTGCTGAAGTACAGCGACCTGCTGGTGAGGAACTTCAGACCGGCCAGCGAGACCGAGATCAAGTCCCTGGAGCGCTACATGTGCTCCCGCTTCTTCATCGACTTCCCCGACGTGAGCGAGCAGCAGCGCAAGGTCGAGGCCTACCTGCGGTGCCACTTCGTCGGCAGCGAGGAGGCGAGCAAGTACGACTACCTGATGACCCTGCGGCGCGTGATCGACGAGAGCACGGTGTGCTTGATGGGACACGAGCGGAGGCAGACGCTCAACATGATCACGGTGCTGGCTCTGAGGGTGCTGGGCGAGCAGAACGCCATCCCCAACACGGCCAACGTCACCTGCTTCTATCAGCCGGCGGCGTACGTGGCGGAGCCGATCTACAGCAGCTACTTCATCACGCAGGCCCAGCCCCCGCTCGTCTACCACCCGTACCCGCTGCACGTCCACATGCAGGCCGGCCCGGGGTAGCCATACGGCGACACGGCCCCAGGGAGGCATGTGGGCTGCTCTGCGATCAAAGGCACAAGTGGAAGTTTAAACAAAAAAACAACAAAAAAACAACAGGAGCGTTGTTGTTGGTTGCTTCGGAACCCCCCCCCCCCCCCCCCCCACCCCCTTCCGTTCCCGCCTGCTTGTCTGACAGGTGGGATCATAAAAAGTGGGGAGGCGAAGCATGTAACCCTTTGAAAATGTGGATGGCGGTTTCAGCTCTGTGCCGTCATGCTGTCAACATCCCGCGTTGAGGAGGATGCTGTTATGGGACGATTCTCCGAGGCTTCAAGATACACTTCTCCAACATAATAACACCTGTTGGCAGAGTAAGGGATTTAGGTGGGTTAAATTCATGATAAATTGTTTCTGAGGGTTTAGAAACCTCATGTAGCTGTTTTGTGAATCATCAGTCTCTGTGGAGTACATTTTAGCACTTGAGTATAGCTTTGCATTCACTGTGTAGAAATAGGGAAGCTTTAGAGAGAGCAGACATTTAACATTAACAACCTTTTCTGTGGTGTGTCCGTGTTGACGTGAGTTTTGTATTTGTGAAAGTAAACAACTTAATTCAAAGGTAGAAACAAGAGATCCAATAGGTTCCATTAGGGACTGTATCAAAAGGAGTGTGGTGTGGTGGGGAGGTGGGGCTGAACCTCGTTTTTTATTGAAGACTCCCATCTTCATCTGGACTGTGTGTGTGTGGCTAAATTTGATTTGATTGCCAGAGGCCTGTCACCATGTGCAAACAGCACCAACTGTCAACAGAGTTTAATTTAAATGTTTAAGTGTTTAGTTGTGCTTGTGCATTGTAATATTTAGGAATAGTGCGAGAGGTTACGAATCAGGAGCTGTGGTCTAATCGCTTAATTCACTTTTCATTTTGTCTTTGATCCTCCTATCCATGGGTGAAACGCAGAACATTGATTTATTGATGGTATTATGAGGAAAGGGTTGGCTGTTTTTTTTCACCTAGAAACAAGAGAGCAAGTTGAATTCAGTTTCCCCCAAAATCCAACTGGCCGAGTCTTCTTCCTGCGCGTACTACATGTTGGTTTGTTTGTTGTAGTGGATCTAGAGAATGCAAAAATGTTGCTGCACATTTCAATTATTCACTGAATCCGGCAGGTTCTTGTTCACTGTCTATGCGTAGCTACAGTACATGTACTCATATTTATTCATAAACAGAGACGTGAGCACAATTTAAATGCAATTAACTGTTGTTAAGTAATGATGATGTTTCTGACATTGTGAATCTGTAAACATCCAATATGTTAAAACTCATGTGTGCCGTTGCCCTCTGTAGCTCTGAAGAGATGCATCCATCTCAAGACCAGGCGAGGAAATAAAATATTCCTGTTGTATGTATTTGCTCAGATTGTTGCGTTGCAGTGCTAATAAATAAATGGAGTCTTCCATTGTGGGTCTGAGCTTCACTGTCACAGTTTCCATTTCAATAAGTTGTAGTTTTTTTGGTGTCACAGCGACATCATCGGAATGCAAAGTACCCGAAGGGGAGATTACATATGTTTTATATTGAAGTCACTTTCAAAGCAGTTTTCACTTCTATAATTTCACAACTCCCACTAACCTGCTGATCCTCCTCAACCGTAACATACTATAATATTATCCTGTTAGGTAGGACACTTGCGTTACATAAACACAACCAAAAAGTATTCATGGCTTTGGCCACAGTATGATTCATCTCAAGCCTGACCTTGTGTGGGACATTTGTAGAAAAAAAACGACTTCATTGAGGGAGCGGCCTATTTGTAATCCTTTACATGAAAGGCTAAATATTTGATTATTTCGCTGCTGATACCTCTTATCTGTCTGAAAAACAGCACCATTGCTAGCAGGTAGCTTCATTTATGCATATAGATACATATACACCTGAATTATTATAACCTATCCCGATTAAAACATAGAGAAAGCTGCAGCTAGTTGTTTGGCCAACACAAAATTCCCCTCAATATATTCAATGTGGCTTTTTCCCCCAACTTTGGTCCTCCATACCAGTATAAATGACACAAACTGACCTCCCCCTCTTTTATACATTGATCCATTTTAAGTCCCATGATCCTCCTGCACCTCTGCGGTTAGTAGGTGTGGCAGAGCGAGGTGCGTCACAACTCAACCTTGATTGTCCCTAGTCTGACTCACCCCAGCTCTTCAATGCAGTAATGCAGTAGCAAACGTTACGGTGAGGATTTCGACGGTCTATGCCAAAGGCGAGAACACAAATGCTTGTGACTATAAGAATTGAAGACTATAAAGAAGCTGCAGGTGGCTCAGTTGTGCTGGTGAACCGGTTTTCAAGCTTCAGGAATTAGGAAACCATTTCAGAAAAAGGCCTCAATTAGCTACATGGAAGAAGAAAAAAAAAAAAACAAATTCATTTTAAGATCTTTTTTGTTTTTTATTAAAAAAGAAAAACACATACAACCAAATGATTGCGTATAAAAGACAGTCACGTTATCTCAATCCACCTAGAGTGGAATGTTATCCTTGTATCCGTCATCAACTAATCTGACGCATTGAGGCGTGACTAAAAGCTACTATATGAAAATAAGATTCCAAAATATGAATCAGTCTTCTCACACTCAACCAGAACCATTTCAAGACTTCAGTTAATGCTGTCGCCCAGAGCACCCCAGATGCTGATTTGATCATTTTATATATCGCAGAGCGCCAGATGCTGACCCAACTCCTCAGCACCCACACACACACACACATTAAAAAAAGAAAAGAAAAAGCAGAACCTCCTAGAGCTTTCTCTGATGTCGGCGACCTCACAGAGTGATGACGAGGTGTGTTCGGATTAGAGCACCCAGTGTGGACTATTTGAGAGTCAGCTATCCCGGCTTTTCCCGGCTGGACGCCGCCTCATTTGAAGCGACCACGCGAGCATTGAAGTAAACAGCATTGCTACGACAACAAGGATCCAATGTGATGCAATTCCACAAGAAACACTCAACAACGAGGAATGATTCCTTATCAAACAAAACAAAGTGATTTTGATAGAAACAGTCATCAGTTCATGAGATAAAAAGATTTCCAATCAGATCCCTTCAGTGTCATCATACAGACCGTGGTATAGATTTAGTTATATATGGTTTTACTCGTCGAACAAAAAGATTAAATAAAAAACTGAATGTGTGCTGGCACAGTTTAAACATTCTTAGACAAGAAAAAAAAAATCTCTTTCTCGACTATCTTTATTACTCAGCTGCCACGTGGAGAAGATAAATGTGCAAATATTTCTTCTTTCTCACCACTATTAAAAATAAAGTAACCTTAGTACAAGACAATGGAAAAATAAATACCTATGTGGAAGAGCGTACGCCAGGGACACATTGCATTTGCACCGATGGAGAAAGGGCGATGGGAGCAACCATGAATGCGTCTGATCCACCAGCGAGTTCAACAGCAGAAATACAAACAATGCAGTGGCTGTTTTACCCCAGAAAATCACTTTTACCCTTAAGAAAAAAAAAATCCCCTCACCAAATTACAACTAAACAACTGAATCAAAGAGCCTAACAACAGTCAACGCCACAGAGAGGGAAGCAGGGGAGAGACATCTGACGTTCCCAAGCTAAGGACGTCAAGATGTAGGACGAGGGCTCTAGGGCTATCGGGCTTTCACTATGGTGCTGTATTCTACAGACTGCAGTCACTTGGATTCCTATTATTGCAAGTATTGGTCGTGCCCAAATGACACCTTTTCTTGACAGGAGTCCCACATATTGACTAAATCTGAGGGATTTAGCTCTGCAACAAACTACTAAGGCTTGTGGTTGTGAGGAAAGTACCAAAGAAGTGGACATCAGTGACCGTAACCGGTACTGCACATGTCTCGTGTAGATGTTGTGACTCAACTAGTGACCGCGAGAATGACGAGTTTTGTTAAATTACTCAAAGAGGAAATAAAAAACAAAGAACTAAAACATGAGCACCGTTTTTTTGGCATCTCCGTATCTTTCTTTGGTGACCGGGGGGGGGGGTAAGAAAAGTCTCGGGAGGGACGAGAAGAGGAGGCAGAGGGGTTATAGTGTTTAGCACTAGACTTGACACTCACAGGAGGAGGAGGGAAGAGGAGCGGCGCCGCTCCTCAGAAGCTCCTCCAGCGAGCAGTAAGGCCGAGGTGAGTTAGTCCGGTGGGAGATCATCCGCGTTGAACAGTGGCTCTGTCGAGGGGAAACCCCCTGGCAATATATTGTGAGCACCATCAGTTCTAGAGTCAAAAGCAGTGTAAGATTAAAAATAAAAAAAACATATATATATATATTATATACACTTGTACAAAAAGAAAGAAAAAAATCCCTGAATTGTTACGCATGTTTTTAAATTGAGGTTTTAAAAAAGAGGGCCCCTTGTGTCAGTGACCCCAGCCCATGAGGTGGCTGACACGGGCTTTCTCGGTCATGCGGCGTACCCGTCCTGAGCGGGACCTGCCCAGGTTGAGGGGGTCCTCCTTCGACCCATGGCCATCGTCCTCTGACTCGTCCCTGTACAGAACTGTCCTGCGGCCCTGGTTGCGCGTGTTGACCCGCCGAGACTTGCACTGGCTTCCTCTCAGGGGGCCGGCGGCTGCAGACGCTGCTGCAGCTTCCGTCTGCATCCCATCAACGTCGTCCTCTTCCTCTGGCTCCTCCTCTTCGAGCTCTTCCTCCTCCTCTGGCTCTTCCTCCTCTGGCTCTTCTTCCTCTGGCTCTTCCTCTTCATCCCCATCCTCCTTTTCCACCTCTCCATCATCCTCGTCAGGTCCTACAACTACCGGTTGTTGTTGCTGCTGCTGCTCATCCTCTTCATCTTCATCAACATCTTCCTCGTCTTCCTCTTCCTCCTCCTCCTCCTCCTCCTCCTCTACCAGTGGCTGCATTCGTGCTCTTTTGGATCTCTGGGCCGCATCCTCGTCTCCTTTGTGTCTCCTCTTCCCCGAGGCCGCCACCTTACCCTTAGCCGAGTGGTGCAGCGACAGGAAGGGGGCTTTGCTGTAGTCGTGATCTCCCCCTTCCACGTACTTCTCCATCTCAGAATCAGAGCTGTTGTCACTGTCCGACGAGGACGAGGAAGAGGAGGACGATGAGGTTGAGGACGAGGAGGACGAGGACGAGCTGTTGGATCCGGATCCAGATCCAGCCTCCTCCTCATCCTCCTCCTCCTCGTCGTTAGACTGCGACAACTCTGGTGGCCCGAGTCGCTGTCTGGAGCCGTTGTTCACTGGAGACGTTGGATGCGTGTTTCGCTGGGTCCCTGCTGAAAGACAAGTGGACAACGGTTCATTTCAGGACCTCAGCTGTAAAACGTGACAGCATTTACAAGAGATGTCAGAATGTAACGCTGGTAGTACCTGACTTCTTTACTGGGGTTACTTGGCTGCGGGGCCCGTGATGTGGCCCTTGGTTTCTACTCTCGCCGCTTGTCCCTGAACTTGGAGAGGAAGGCTGGAGGTCTTCCTCCTCTGCTACACTGCTGCTTGGATGAGCTACGGCAACAAGGGACAGATAATTACCAATCCATTTCTCCATCAATACATTACAACTGATGGTTTTAACCGAATTACACAAAGCTCGCTACAATATGCTGAATTGGAATGTGTCAACACCCCTATCGATAAAAAGCGCGGAAAAAAGGAGTTTTCTTCTACATGAAGAAGGAACAGCAAGATTCTGCACAACATTGGCACATAAAATAACCATGAAACCAAAATAGAGCAGTCTCACCTTGTTGTGATCTCTGGGAACGATTCTTCGTTGTGGTCTGGGATTTTTTGGGCTTCAACACCTTCCCCGGTTTGTGCTTGCCTCTTGGGCTGAACATATGAAAACACAGGGAAGCAGTATTTCAGAATAATTACCTTCATTAAATGACAGCAGGGTGCCACTTTCATCAGCTTGTATCTAATATATATCTAATAATATAGTGACCGTTTTCTAATAAGGAGTGTTGTGTGACCTGGGGGATGGACTGGCAGACGGGGAGTTGCCACCGTTGTGCATTCGGTTTCTGTAACTGAGTCTCTGAAGAGCCCGCCGTTCGTTCTGAATGGCTGACTTGTGGTCAGAGATGATGGAGATGATGTTTTTTTCAAAGAAGGCCGACAAGCTGAGGGTCATGGTGTAGATCTAGACGTAAAACAAGGAGGTTAGAGGGAATCTACCAGATTGCCACACGGATGGAGTTGCTTTTTCAATCGCACTTCACCTGGGATTTCTTGTTAGGCGTGTATGCTTTGGAGTTGCTGAAAATGAGGCGCACGTCTTTGGCAAACTCCATGGGGCTTTCATAATTCCCTGCTGCCAGCGTCTCCGACACTGTAGCCAGGTCCATGGGAGTGTCAATAATATTTCTATAGTCCTGTTCAAAACAGGGTGGAGGAGGAGCGTTAATTTCACTGACACTGTTACTTTTACACACATGGTTCACGTTATTAAGAAGCTGCTTTACCGGGTACTCAAAAAGGTCCACTGCCTGCCTGAACGGCTCGGAATCTGGCGAGACTATCATTCTACGCAGCAGCTCTTTGCATTGACCTGCCCAGAGTTTCACATCCAAAACCCCACCGCGCTTCTTAGAATTTGGGTCAGCTCCCTGGCAGAGAGAAGATAAAATGAGACTGGAGCTACTGCAGGTGATTGAAGTCTGTGGTGTTCTATGATGGATTTTTGTGCAACACTGGACTCTGGTCCCTCTTACCCAATGTCCTGTAGATGTCCCCGGAGTGTCGGAGTCCACATCCAACTCAACCTACAGAGGAACACATACAAACTCGAACAACTATTTCCAGCACATAAAGTAATTTAATGAAAAATATTGTTTAAAAAAAGAATGGAATCCTGACCTCAGCTTCTTCTCCACTGCTAATCTCAGACCTCAGTTTATGATGCAGATCCAAGATGTCTGTGCAGTTCTGGTCGCTAAAGGAAATAATGGGCTATGGCATCAGACACGTGTGCAGGAGTATTAAATATCATAACCCCAGAATCCTAGAGGTGGATTAACAGTGTGTCTTACCTGATGTAGTGTAGGAGAACATCAGTCACCACCTTAGCCGATGCTACAATGGGGCTCTGGGGTTCGTTGAAAGTGCGGGCATTGTGTTCAATGTAGCGCACTTCCCACATTAATGCAGAGATACGCCTGCAGCAGGAGAGAAAAGATGCACTTCAACCTAAAATGCATGCATATTGGCATCTGGACTTTGCATTTATGGAAGGATAGAACGTGTGTGTTTATGTGGCCGACCTCACCTGTAAAAGCGGTTCTCCAGTCGTTTGCGGACAGTGCTGAGGTCAGTGGCGTAAGACACTGCAGTGCAGTACAGTGGGTAATCCTGCAGATTCACTGGTGACGAGAATGCCTTGGCCACATCTGTGCACAAACGTGAACGAGATCAAACATGGCCGACACGTACGAGACCAGACAAGAAACGAACAGCCGTCGACCCTTTGGTGGCCTACCCAGTGTAAGGAGCTGGTCGATGCCGTGGATCACTCTCTCACAGTCTTCATCCCGTGTGTGAGCTCCCCACTCTCCCTCCTGAGGCTTGTAAAGCAGAGCCTGTAGCTCGTCCTCGGCCACCTCCACGCCGTCACCAACCTGCTCCGGCAACACAGCTGATGGAGCCACAAAACGTGTCAGAAAACGCTCAGAAATACTATGCATTGCAAATATTTATCAGCCACACAATTCTAATAAAACACTTACGTTTCTTTAAAGTTCTTCTAAAGCTCTGGTTCACAACCCTTTTACTTAAAAAACCAATCAATAAAAAGATTTATTTTGGGTTTTTTTGTGGATGAACATCTTAGTGTTCTTAATGTGATACGTCTGTATGTTAATTTTCAGTTTTCATGGTGTAAAACCTGGGGAACGCTGACCCTGGGGAGCATTGTGTCTTTAAAACCGAACAAACCCTAATATTAACCCTTAATAACTTTCTGGAATTGTCACATTAGGAATACCACTGACCATCCACAGGAATAGGCTCCATGTCCCAGGGACTCAATTTCTCCCGCTCTCCATTATCCCACCTGATGGGGAAAAATAAAATTTAAAAAAACGGTTTAACTGAAATCACACTTTACAATAATTTATTTGATTAGGAAATGTGACATCAACGAAGAACATTAACTGAGAGCCAGCTGACACACTGTGTTGGATAACAGCAAAAACTATAAAACAGCACAACACACACTCACTTCACTGCATAGCATTGAAACAGGCTGTCTGGATATTCTGGCTGCAGAGGCTCTTGGTCCTCCACAGAGCCGAACCACCAGGCGTCGTCAATGATGCTGCGGAACCTCATACCTAAAGAGAGCAAAGTGAAGACAGGCTCAAACAAGAGACGGACGCCACACTGTCCACAAAAATCGGCATGTCGTCGATCCGTTTTTAAACCGCGTGTAGTGAAAGAATGTTGTCTCTGGTGTGAGTTTGGGTTCTGAGGACGCCTCAGTGTACCAAAGAGCTACTGAAATGATTGCACTGCTTTCACTTTCTGTAATATCTGATATGTGAAATGTTTTCAGTATGGTTTTGTTGTCTGGTTAAATGTTTGTCTTGTGTTTATGTATAATGGTGTAGGTTGGAAAATATCCTGATATTGTGATAAGTAAAATCAAATCATGAGCGGTAAACACATGACTTCAAAAATACTCACCTGGCTGCCAGTTGTGCTCTTTAGCCTCGTTGTAAAACTGCTGCAGTACCAGAAAATCTATCACATCAGGCATGTCATGGTACCTTTAGAGTGTGGAAATGAAAAATAAAATTAAATGCACCTGTTTTAACAATTATTATCATAAATTGTTCATGGCACTTGAAAAGGCTTACTTTAATGAGAAAGACTCATTGGTCATCTTCCCCGAGACAGGGTCCAAAAAAGCCAGTTTTAGGCAGCACAAGGTGGGAGGTCCCACTTCGTATTTAATTCCTACCACCTTCACGGATTCCTGATCCTGAAGAAGGGAGCAGGAGAAAAACACATTAATGGTAACAATGTTCCGTTTCTACCATTCTACAACAATGGCCCATGAAGTAAAAAATAAAATAAAAACAGCTGTGTGAAAGATGCTACAAGTAGCAGCCCAGGTAGCGCTGATTGTGGCACGTTAGACATGCTAGCAGCTCTGCAGGGTTGTGTTTTGGTACAGTGTAGCTTTGGCTGAATGCTAGCTGATGCAAACTGTGACAAAGCCAGCATGCTAACCCCTAGCGGTCGCAGCGACTTGTCTTATGTGTATTGAGATAGAGTCATGGTTTTAACATTTTACAACAATTATTGAAGAATCCGACGTAATTCAGATCAGAAAACAGTTTATTGCAAAGTTGGTCGAGCTGCTGGTATTACCTCTAGTAGCAACACTAACAGCTTAGTTCCAAAATACCGGGATATTAATTTTTGGCCATACGGCCCAGCCCTACTGGACAGACGGAAACTACGGATAGTGGCACTGAATTAAAAGTCAGACGATCACCAAAGCTAATTCTAATGTCTGTACACGAATGTCTGTACAACATTTCATGGCAATCAACCAAAAAGTTCTTGCTGCAGTTAACAAACTGTCTTAAAAGCTTCTCTGTGTACACAAACACACATCACTACGGTGTAAAATAATGTGCCTCACCCTGAGGTCGAGTCTGTTCCACGGCTGTTTCTGAGGGTTGATGCTGTAAGCCTTGGCCCTGCGCACAGCTCGGACGTAGGCCTGATGGCCCTGTTTGAAGTAGATGAGCTGGAGGACAGGAGAATCAGGATCAAAACGCAGGTAATAACATGTATTTTTCTGTTTTGATACAAGAGTGACACTCCTTACCTCATCTCCCATTTGTGGAACAAAGGGAGAGCGGTGTGGAATGGTCTCCATTATCCATGCAGGGGGAAGCCACTCTTCCGCGTCGAGTCCAGCCAGAGAGGCTGGTGGTTTCTAGGTATGTGCAATTAGGAGAAAATGTTGAAATCCACAATTGTGTGGTGAAAACATTCACTGTGGGTAAAGGAGCCTTAGCATACCTGCTTGGTCTCCTTAGGCTTCTTCCTCTTCTCACTGTCCCTCTTCTTTGCCTCCTTTTCCTTGCCATCGACTTCTTCCTCCTCGGAGCTGCTGTAACCTTTGGGCTGCACAGGCCTCCTGGTCAGTCTCTTCGGTGGCTGAAGGTTGATCCCAGCATCGGCTGTCCAATCTGAATATTCACTGGAGGAGCCCCTGGGAACCAAAAGAGGGGTGATGTTAGTTGGGCAAATGTAACTACAAGTTGACAACGTTGCTGAGGTAAAAAGATTTACCCGGAGCTGCTCTCACTCTGCCACAGAGCTTCCCCATCAGAGGAGGCTGCGCTTTGCTCCGCCTGCGCTGCAGCCTGTCAACAAAAAGGGAGAGAAAGCACCTTCACTGTTATGAATGGTAGTTGAAAGATGTCATGTCAGGTATGGAAATGTAGAGTAGAAAGGCAGAGCGTACATGTCCATCACTGTCAGATTCTAACTGGCTGTCAGAGTTACGTCTGTTGCTGGAATTTCGCCTCCTCGTCCGAGCAGGCCGGACTTGAGCTGAGCGGGTCTGGTAGGCGTGGCGCTGCTGCTTTTTCTGGGTCGGCCGCCGGGACCGCAGGCGCGAAGACAGCAGATCGCTCTACAAAGTGTGCGTAGCGAGGAGGGAAAATGAGTGGAGCGGGAACCAATTGGCATATGTAGTATTTTTTTCCCTTGTGAAAACAACTATGAAAATAAGCTTTGCGTACCGTGGGTGTGCAGGCGACTGGTTTCTTCCTCCTCTCCGCATTGTATAGAGAACATTCCATTTCACCTTTAGCTCGTCTGCACTCCTCCACAACTCTATTACATAACAAAATGAATAATTTCCATCACAAAATGAAGACAAGAACACAATATATATATATGAGAGACTTTCCTCAATGTCCTTGTATGCAATTCTCTCTGCCTCACCTGGATATGCCGTGTGGCACTTCATTGACCATCACTCTGTGGCTCCAGGCCAGCAGGTCCCTCTCAGTGGCCACTTGACTACGCAGGGCATTGTGCTGCATTTGCCACAGCCCGCCCACCTGCACAATTCTCTGTATTTCATCAGCCGGCGATGAGGCCTCCCCCTCTGCTTCATCGCCCGCTAAATAAAAACAAGAGATTGGTCCAGGCAAATATGCACTCAACTCACTCAAATATCTCATGCTCAGTTTTAACACATTTCGGACTATTAAATGGCATAATTTAAGTCCCACTGACCACCATGGACTAACAAAGAACATAACATGAAACCTAAAATCCCTTTAAACAACTTCGCTTTGCACCATGTAAAGTTAGAAGATACCCTCTGCATCTGCAGCCGGCTCCTCCCCGTTCTGACGCTCGTCCTGCTCATTTTGCAACTGTCTGATGAGATCGTCCAACAGGCTCTCTCTGTTTTCTGCCGTTTGCTGGCCAAGTACCTGCTCAACCAACTCTCCATCACCTAAAAAAAAAAAGAAATATTGAGTGAAACTGTCAATTTCCCTTACAATACATACTATACAGGCATTGTGAGTGGTAAGAGTAACAAATGAGCAGGTTTTACTGTTAGCCATGTATCCTAGCTGGGGTACGAGCTGATCCTCCTTGCACTTCTCTCTTCCTGGCACCAGGCGCTGGTAGTGAGGAGGATGAGGATTTCCATCGACATCCACCAGGAAGGGTGGAGGCATGAGGTGGGGGGCTTGCTGCGTCTGCTCGTCCAGCACGTAGTTATTAGAGTCACGAATGAGAGGTCGGTAGTCCGTGTGGAAGAACATCTGGTCAGGAATCTGGAGGGAATAAGTAGAATAAGTATGTTAGTGTTAATAACGAGGGCAAAAATAATGTCATTGGCTCTCCCTCCCTTGGAAGACCCGGACACACAGGAGTTAGGAGAGAGGTCGTCATTTCAGATCCTTTTTGAAACTCTGCTTCAATTAACATTTTATGATTAAAGAGCAGTATGTGTAATGTTTAATCCACCATGAGGTTAAACTTTATTCATGCTGTTCCTTTAATAGTTTGACAGTTTAAAGTCATTACCTTCTCGTACGGTCTGCTGCAGCCAAAGCCAAAGATGAGCAGATGGCCGTGCGAGTCGGTGCATGAGAAATGCTGCCCATCAGCGGAGAACTTGCAGTCAAAAATGGCCCCGTGACCTTGCCCTTCAATCTGCAAGCAAAAATGTCAGTGAGAACTTGATGAGAGAGCAGAGAGAGAGAAAACTAATAATGGCAATCATTAGTAGATAAATCACCATGTTGAAGAAGTTGCGGATCTTGGCTCCTTTGGTCAGGTCCCACATGTAAATGTTGCCATCGTGGCCGGCAGATAGCATGATGCGGGAGTCAAATGGGTGAGCCTCCAGCACAAATACCTCATCATCGTGACCCTTAAACAGAGGGGGAATTGCGCAGTTGGTTAGTAAAAAAAAAAAAAAAGTAGAAGAAAAAAAAAAATACTAGCTTCAGCCTCTCACAGATAAAACATGCAGCAGCTGTCCGGTGGTTGTGCTCCACACTTTGAGCAGGTAGTTAGACACGGCTGTGATGATGGTCCTATCTGCACGGTCCCAGGCCACCATGGTCACCACCAGCTTGGTTTTATCATCCCCATTGGTGACAGCGGTCCTGGAGGAAAACATCCAGTCAGGCACAAAACACTTGAGTGGTTGGCCGAGACGGATGGGACACCATCAAACGCCAGAATAGGATCGTTCACTCTCTTACCCGGGCAGCCTGGCAGCAATGTCTAAAGTGATGCTCTTCCACTCTTGTTGCTGGTAATGCCAGATCCTGGCTGTGCCGTCACGACTCCCACTCACAAACCTTAGGCTAGACACACACCAACAGTCAGGAGCTTGAAACCCGTACAGAACAACTGGTTGAAGTCGATGATCTTGGCAAGCACACTCACCTGTCACTGTTATTGCTAAATTGGACGACTATAACCTTATCCTAAGACACAAAGAGAAGACAAGTCATTTTTACAGAGATCTTGTACAATGAAGGTAAACAGAAAGCAACGAGAATGATGCAGCCGCTGCATTTTCTTCTTACCGTGTGGGCATCCATCTCAGAGACCTTCACAGGAGGGTCAGCACCAAGGTAGTAGACTCTGATCAAATGATCAGTGCCACCGGTGGCCATGAACATACCACCTAATAACAGTGAAGAAAATCACTGTGACAAGAATAGCCTACAGCAATCTCTTTATATCAATAAGGACTACTTCTATGTTAAAAATTACAAAACATTTGTGATTTTGGGGACAGGGAATAATTCAACAACATAAAAAAAGGTCTAATAGCAGACAGGGAACCTTACCACTGCTGAAGGAGGAAGTGGAGACCTGTACTCCCGGACGTGACCGCTCAACAAACTTGACAGGTTGATCACTGAGAAGAAGGAGGAGAAAAACTGTCGGCTGTCTTTATTTCCATGGAAACAGACCACTGCTCGAGCTAAGAAAAGTAGCTTCACAAGCTTCCAATGAAGCAGTAACACTTACTGGAATTTCATGCTGAGCGAGTGCCACTTCCAGAAACACACCATGCCGTCTGCACCGGTGGAGGCCAGGTACCGCGTTGTACCTTTGACAGCAGGACTAAACTAAAGTGCATAGAGAGTTTGTGTTGGTTAGTTGAAGGCATTACCAAGATGTACCACCGCGGAACAGTAGAGATTACATAGTGCAGGTCATCTAGTCCAGAGTGTTCCCCAACTACCGGGCCACACTGAGAGAATACATTTTTTTCCCTATTTTTTTTGTGTTCCCGAGCAAGACACCCAACCCCCAATTGCTCCCCAGGCCAAATGTAACGCATGGGTTATAATGCAATGTAAGTCGCTTTGGATAAAAGTGTCAGTTAAATGACATGTAATGTTAGCTCACCTGTATTGATGTGATGGAGGCCCCGTGGGCCTGCAGAACGGTGATTGGTGCACAGGTACGCAAGCACCACACCCTGATGGTTTTGTCGCAGCTTGCTGAAGCAATGAGGGTGTTCTCGTGGTTAACGGCCATGTCACAGATCTCGGCTGAGTGGCCGCGGAGTGTTGCCAGGAGCCGTCCGTCATCTGTGGCCCAGATTTTCACCAGGCAATCATCAGAACCCTAAATCACACAGGTAACAAAAGAAACTAAAAACTCAGAAGCTAGCTTGATTAAACCACCTGGGTGAGGCGGCTGTTATGAGGAAACAACATCATACATCCAAATTTCTAGCAATCCAGCTGAACCTGTGCTCATTTTGTTATGAAGTAATCGGATCCAATCTATTAACACTGTTGCATTTTAAAACGTCAGCAAGTTGGGCTTTATACGTCTTGCTTTAATACATTTATGAAAAAAGAAAAGCTCATGGGACAACAGACATCCTATAGTTGGCTAATCTTGTCACTTGACTCACAGATTTGGAGAACCCCCCCAAAATGGAATTTAAAAAAGGGATTTGGCCTAAAAATGTGCTTTCTGATTGATTTTCCCTTATGATCCTGAATTTTCTATATGTCTTCCTAAACCCTACCAATAACTTGCTTAAGCGTGACTCAGCAGATGGAAACCCACAAATACAGAAATAATCATTTGAATCAAAAATCATCACTCACAGTAAATATCCTACGGCCTGTGCGGTCAAAGGCTACACAGTAGACTGAAGAGAGGTGGCCAAGGATACGTTTGTGTATCTTCATATGTTGGTAGGAGGAAGACGGCAGCACCTGGTTGAAACGAGCGGTGCCTGTGGCCTGGCGAGCACCCAAGATGGACACTTAATAAAAAGACAGATAACAATGATTAGCGGGAACAACAGACTGGTATTCACCTGTATTAGTCTGTGGGCTCTGGGACCTCTTAGTGGGTAGAAATATGTTTTTAAAAAAAAAGGTTTTACACACCGACACTTGGCATATCTCCATGGGTGACGGGAGGTTCTGGTGGACGTCCACGGTGAAGTGCAGCAACAGCTGAGCCACTACATACTTTGTGGCTACAACCTAAGTACAGAGTTAAAGTGTTAAAAAGAATTTCAGGGAAAGTGGGTGATTACTGATTTAGTTTATTTGTTTGCACATAAAAAACAGCATATCAATGAGCCAGAATGCCCATTGAGATTGTTTTAAGCAGAGTCCCCCTCCTAAATTATATTACAATTTTATAAAAACATGAGATTAGATACAGATTTATTGCAAAGAAACCAAAACCGCAAACAGAACCACGTGGATGGGAGGGAGATGCTCACTTTTGGTAGTACGAAGCAAGGACTGTCTTCCAAGCCCGAGGAGTGTTTGGACTCCAGGAACACTAGGTGGGATCTCCTTCTCTATCAGCGGTCCTATACGCTGACACACACGGAGCAGATAGTCTGCAGGAATGTGCTGGTTCAAAATCACCTGTGGGAGCCACAGACTGGGATTAATATTAATACTACAAAGTAATAAAACAATACCTACAATATACACATAGCATGTATTACCAAAACACAAAATATATCATCAAAAGGGTACAGCAAAAAAGTTTAAAGACATGAAATGAACTCCAACAGGCCATGATTTTTACAGGCACCACAATTAGTTAAACTGACCAATTTGAGGATTTCCCCAGACATTTAAATCTAAACCAATATATCAGCAATGAGCATGTTATATATGGCAGACTGAACAGATCATCTCTTTAGCTAGTTTCAAAACTCTGGTGGACATAACTAGAAAAAAAAGTCTTCACAATCCACAAATCCTGTAGTTGGTTCCCATTTATAGTGAGCTTTTCTTGGTGTTAAACACAAAGTGTCAGCTAGCATCTAAACTAGATTCTTGTTGGTATTGTGGAAGAATTGGGAGAGAGGCGGATGATGACTAAACTATCATCCCTGATGGAACACACCTCCCACCCCACACGAGACACCCTGTCTGCTCTGTACTGCTTCCTTCAGCCACTGGCTGCCCGGTGTGTGAAGAAGGGTACCGCAGGTCCTTCTTCCCTGTTGCTGTCAGGCTGCACAACAGCTGACACTTTGCCATATCAGTTAAAATAGTTCTGTCTGTTTGAATAATATCTGTCTGTATTTATAGAAATTTCTTTCAGTTATTGTCGATTACTTCTTTTTTTGTTACTGCCTATTTATAATAATTGATTTCGATCTTGATTCTTGTACTGTCTGTTTCCACTTTGACCTTTGCTCCTGTAAATTATGATTTCATAAATTACAAGAATGGAACACAGCATTGTCAAAATGCACGATTCAAACGACAAGAACTATAATAAATAAAAACACTATTAAGACTTTATGTATTTGAAGTTACTCATAAGAGGAGATTGTAATAAAAAATCAAAGATCAATTGGATGAGACAATTTAAACAACTGTGTAGTAGCACATACACATCTATCAAGTTAATTTATAAATGCTAAAGTGTCTTATTTGATTGTCTTTCTATTTATACTTATTGTTAAAATTGTAGTATGGTTTTATAATGCAGCTCGTTGAAAAACACTGAAGACGAAGGAAAGGGGGAGGGAGAAGAAGGGGGAAGAAAAGCCCTCAGCGAATCACAAGAGCCTCTTACGAATGTTCCGGTTCGCTCGCAAATAAAACTGTGATTTCATTGGCTCCAACCGAAGACTGGCAGCTCTCTGGATCTGTTCGGCCTATCACCACCCACCCGGGTCTCTATTCTCCTCCTACTAGCCCACACAATACCAAAGCCTATATTTAGTTATTTACCGACGGGCCTGCACTAATATAAATGTCAACATATGTTCAAATTAAATATAAATAGGTTACCACCGCGTGTCTTCTCGGTGATTAATTTAATTACAATTATGTAAGTCACCAAGAGATAATCGTCAATTGACATAAACGCTGTATGCTTCATTTGATTCAAATGATAATAATGGCAATTCCCACTCACCAAATCTTGGAAGGTCCGTTTGTATTTCTTCCCGTCCCAACTCCATCGTTGAGGGACCAACTAAAGTTTAAAGATAAGCGGTTAGAGACGGCACAAAACCAGCCCGTATGTTCACGGCTCGGCAACACGCTTCTTTATCAGATACCAGACAACATTAGGGGGAAATTTCCCAAAAAGCGCCCACATGTGCAACAACACGGAAACCACCGATGTAAATAAACACAGAAGGATCCAGCTGAACCTACCTCATACTCCTCCAGCTCTTCAACCAGAATCTAACAACAGACAGACACAGTTAGCTTTAGCTGCTAACACAAGCTACTTATCCAACGTTTTTTGCATATAACCGTTCGTCAATATCTTGCTTATTGTATGTTGTTACCTGCGATGCTTTTTTACAGGGTCCGGACTGTAGAAATCTGGCAATGAGGTAATACAATTCTGAAAAGAAACAAGTGTGTTAGCTTGACACTAACTAGCGCTGCTATTAAGCCGAGCTAAAGTTAGCTAGCTTCGGGCAGCCCTCGGTTACTTAGCGCGTTAGCAGGCTCACAACTGCAAACTGTGAATATGTAAAATGTCTCGTTGTTGATCAAAGGGACGCTCAGCACTCACCAGCTTCGGTCTGTAAACACCGTTCTCCTGCCATCACTTGATGAAACGGGAGACATTAAGACGAACTGATGTTTTAGCTCGCTCGTTAGCCGCCGGCTAGCTAACAGTAGCTAGTTGTGTGTAGCTAAAACAGGCTAGTGAATGGCCTCCTCCGTTCTCAAGTTGTTCCCTGACCACCTGGTGCTCTGTGTTAGCGCCCTCCAGTGGAACAATGTCGTATTGTTTTTAATTAAACGAATAAATGCTAACATGCTCAAATCCCCAACAACTTAAGAAATAAATGTGTATATTTTTATTTTAATGCCGTGACATGTACTTTATATTGTTCTAAAATATACACATAAATATGCATTACGTTTTCAAAAATATATTTGTTAAATTCATATGCATTTTATGAAAATTTGATTTGTTTACACATGTGGGCATGATGGTTCATATCCCGTTCCATGAAATCAGCATTAGTGTTTGATAAATAGGACCTCTTTTTAGAGTTTTAGAGAGGGCATGTGGGTTAAATTCCCCCAAAAAATAATGGAAGGAAAGGTAACGGGTATATTCTAAAGTGGTTATTTACAATTTTCCAAACTTACCAACATGAACCAAATCATCCCTGCAACATTCCCTGTAGTTGATATTCAAAAGGGGCCTTTATTCTTATTCAGCGGGGAATTATCAATTGTCTCCTTTTGAGATTATTTTAAATTGCCATATGATTCTCATAACGGGCTCCATTCATGGTTGCTCATTGTCAAAGTGGGAGTTTTACATTTAGTTATAAAACAAAGTTATAACATAAACAATGCTTATGATTCGCTATACGTGAAATATAGTAGTCCAATTTAAAATACAAACTGAAGAAGTATGTCTGATCTCGACTAAAAAAAATAAGTCACTTTAGTTATTTAGAAAACTGAACGTAAATGTCCTATGACTGAATGAGGCATAGTATTTCAACTTTTCACCTATTTTTTTACATTGTGACGCATGACAAAGAAGTGCATCCGTCAGCGCCTGTCAATACAACTGCATAGAAGAATATTTATTGTTAGTGGTTTAGCAAGTTGCGGTTGTGGTTGTAGACCCATTCACCATGGTTCTACATGGTCTTTCTGTGTGTGTGTGTGTGTGTGTGTGTGTGTGTGTGTGTGTGTGTGTGTGTGTGTGTTTGGTTTAATGATTATAGAGCCATGGGCTTTTTTCCCCTCCAATAACATTGTCAATACCAAGTGTCTGTTTGCCATGTAGTGACGGCCCCACTTTTTTAACATGTTAATTTATTTATTTATCTAAAGTATTTTAGATTAAACAACTCAATACAATTCATAAAGTGGAAATGTTCTCCACGACATAACATTTCAAAACCCTCCAAAATACCACATTAAACAGTGATTTGGTATCAAAACTGCATGGGATAATTATAACGTGTGCCTGTCTCTAAAGAGGAGACGTGGCCATATAATAAGGAATCAGGAATCAGGAAACGTTTATTGCCATAATATGTTAGACATACATAGAAATTGTGCTTTCCGGTGCTGATGGACCGAGAGGCAGAGACGTGTTTCCCCAGCTTCACGTGCTACTTCCTGTCGGACAGGAAGTCAGTGATCCACCTGCAGGTGGAGTCGGGCACGTGCAGCTGAGAGAGTTTGTCCTGCAGCAGAGACGGGATGATGATGTTGAAGGCAGAGCTGAAGTCCACAAACAGGATCCTGGCGTAGGTTCCTGGGGAGTCCAGATGCTGGAGGATGAAGTGGAGGGCCATGTTGACAGCATCGCCTACAGACCTGTTGGCTCTGTAGGCGAACTGCAGGGGGTCCAGGAGGGGGTCGGTGAGGGACTTTAGGCGGGACAGGACTAGCCGTTCAAAGGACTTCATGACTACAGAGGTCAGGGCGACGGGCCTGTAGTCATTCAGTCCTGTGATCCTGGGCTTCTTGGGAACAGGGATGATGGTGGAGGCCTTGAAGCAGGCTGGGACGTGGCATGTCACCAAGGAGGTGTTGAAGATGGTTTTCCTTAAAGTCAGAGGTCAAGGGACCCTTTGGAGAGGCCTAAGACGCCTATCTAAAGCTTTGATCAGCCGTATATGGTACCGATGGATGCCTGGTGTCGTTCATTTTTGCCACAGTTTATAAAAGCAAATCCGTAACGGCCTGTTAAAGACTCTGGGTGTCAGAGGCGCTTTGACAGCACTTATTTGCACTGATTTAACATCAGGCTGTCGCTACAGTGTGTGAAACCCAGAGGACCGATTCCTCTCACAATTGCTTTTTTCTTGCAGTTTCAGTACTGGCCCTGTAGACTAATATGCAAGGATTGGCTATATAATAGCTTTTTGAAAGCCTGACTCAGAGAGCAGAAGGCATGACTCACACCAAGCACATGGACTGTACAAATATGGAATACCAGTATTCAGGGTTTTTATTAATCTGCACGAATACATTTAACGGCTCTTTAAGAGTGCAGCCACATTCGTCTGACATTATCTATTTATTTAAAGAGTATCTTTAAAAGCCACCAATCACTCTTCCCACAAACGGCTGCATATACATAATATAAATTTACCGTGTACAGTGCAGGGGGCGGGACTCCTGTGGACCAACTCTGGCTGCAGAAAGACCTCTTCACTCAGCTTTAATCGGTGGACCCGCTTGGACTACAAAGTGTGAAGTGGTGTGTGTGTGCGCGCGCGCGCGTGGGTTCAGGAGTCTCGAGAGCCCCGAACACACCCACCGGCGGTGCGCCCCCCGGCGAAACTTTTTGGCGAATGTAGGACATCGTTGTTTTATGTTGGTCGCTCTCCCGCGGGTTTTCATTTGCGGTTGCGCCTGAACCGCCCCCCCCCCCCATCCCGCAGATTAAAGGTGAGTCTCCCGCCGCGCGTGGTTAAGCGCGAGCGTGATGCCATGTAACGTCACGGCTGTTATTACGGATCCGCCGCTTGACGTTAGGTCAGAAAAGTCGTTGAAAATGTACGAGATGAAACTCTGTCTGCGTGTCTGTAATAAGCTCGATATGCTTTTTCATACTTTAAACTTGTTTTTCCCAAATGTAGTGCTTTTTCACGTTTTAGCAGAGACATTACCTCCATGCCGTTTTAAATTCAGAACATTTTTGTTTGTTTTGGAAGATAATGACGTTTGATCTCGTATTCATGTTGTGGGACGGAGCCCAATAATATGAAACTATGTTTAAGTACCTAATAAGAAGCTGTGTATGAGTTGGCATAGCCACCTGGACACCAGCTGTTGGTTTGGGGCTCACACCTTATTATATTTGAAAAAGTATAACAGATTGTGATCAGAGGAGATTTAGCTGTAAGTCAATGGCATTTAGAATGGTGATGGAGAGGGTTGGTGAAGACATGGATAAGTGAGGCTGCTTGGTGTGATTGGAAAAATAAAGGAAAAATAGTTAGGGAAGGCAAAGTTCATCTCTCCCTCATCTCCATGGCCACTTTGTTAAGAGGACCAGATCCCCCCCCACCCCAAAAAACGCCCAAGTTGAAAGAAACCATTGTGCAAATCACGGCAGTATCCAAATAACTGTTCCTCATCTTCATCCAAGTATACTCTCAGTGAGGCTTGAACCATTTTGCCAGCTTGCTGCGTCAGTGCTGAGCTTGGCCCAGCAGACATGAATAGTGATGAGGATGTGTGCTGACAGCTGAGTGGGAAGGGATAGGCTGTTCCATGACTGACTGAGCCGGGATGTTCACTGCATCGTATGCTCCTTTTTTAGAGCGTTCTGTAACATTTGGGCCGGCCTTATGGCTCCTGATACCGTCCTCTTGCTTCAGTTGCTTTCTGGTCACTAAATCTGACCACCCTAATTTACACCGTGGGCTAGATAGATGAGTGCATTTGGGGAAACAGGCTGCCCAAACAGAAAACAGAGATCAGGAGTCAACTATGTCCCTTCATGGCAGCTGTTCTCGCAGCAATCACTGTATTTATCACTTGTGAAAATAACAATAATACATACGGGGGTACATATACAGGTTGGGCAATACAGCAAAATTATGTATGTCAATATTGCCTTAGTTTTTATATTTGTTGAGCCAAGGGAAAATATTCCAACAAGGTCAGTGTTTCGCTATCAGTGAGTTATGTTACTATTCTCCACTGGGTGTTGTGTGGTGTGTGTTAGCCAAGAACCTCAGAACAATTGTTTGAGGGTATCAGGTTGCATTGTTAGTCTATAGTGCTGTTCACCTGATACATGGACCCTAAAGTGATGGGATGTACACAGAGGAAGGGGGAACCCCCAGGGCATTGTCCTGGTGCCACTCAGTAATGCTGACAGTTTTTGCACTAGGCAATAAAACTATTATATTATTACAATGCAGGGAATATCATAGTCTATCTATCCAGGGACGACTTGTCATCATTTTAAGAAATGTTTTTATAACTAGCACTTATTAACTTGTAATCATAACCTATAATCCCGTTACGGTGGCTTAGCATGTCAAAATTATGACAATCCTTTTTGCAGTTAGCTTGCCAAATAGTATTAACACCTTTTGACAGTTCATCCGTTCAGCTTCTCCACTTTGTGCTATTTCCTTTCTTTTAGTCACTATTTCTGTGTCTCCTGTACCTTTAAACATATATATACATATATTATCAGTTTACAACGTTGCGTGTCACCTTTAAGAGTAAACGGAGCAAGAGACTGGTGGACAGAGAACTTATTGTGATCATTGTTGTTTTGGGATTTTCCGTCAGCAGTGCTATTTATGCTTATTTTCTTTTTTTTCGTCTCTTCGCTCTAATAAGTCCTACGTTGAAGATTTGTTAACTGATGACACACAACTTTGTCTCCGATGTTACAGAGCATTTTGTGGGGGAAGTAGGTTACTGGGCCATGTCCTGCAAGCTTAAACTGCAGGCAAGTCTGAATATTGCTAGATCTGCTTGGTGTGACTAGGCATGCACAAATGATGTCGGCATGTGCAAGAGCGAGGAGATTATTTCCACCCTGTGTCTCTTTAAGAGAGCAGAGGCGCTCCACATAGAATGAATGTTGAATGTCCAACCCACGTTGATTCAACACAAACACACATGAGATTGTGAGTGCAACAGGTTGACCAACGTCACAGGTTGCAAATGGCCACGCCCTATATCAGCAATATTATACCGTTGTGTGTGAGCAGCCTTTAATTATTATTTAAATTCTGTTTATACATATTATGTTTGCTTGTCTTTTAGAAATAATGATCAAATGCTAGTGCTGAAGCTGAAGAGAATCGCTGCCTACAAGGAGGTATGTTAAATGAATCTCTGATTTTGTTCCTCTCAAGATACTTTAAACCTTTGGAGTCATTGTCCAAAAGTACTTTCACTATTTTATGGAAACCCACACGTTACATGTCACTCACTGGCACCATGATCTGTACATCGCTCTCTTCTGACCTAATGTCACCCTCTATCTTTTCCTATGACACTTTTATTAACATATTTATTTATTTATATTTATTAACAGCGATTAATTGCATTATGCTAAAAATTCAATTCTAAATGATCAGAACAATACAACAGGCACTCTCGGAGCAACAGCAAGTTAACATCCAGTATATAGCATAGCATAATGCAATATGCAGCATATGTTCAGTAGTAAGGGTCCTTATTAGTGAGGTAAAGTGGCATAGCACAAAAAGGACTTTTTAGTCTGTAAAGACTGTGGATTTCTTTGAATCTCAGAAAAAAAAACCCACTTTCAGTGATGCAGGTTGAGCACTTACCCAAAGGAAAAATGTAACTTTTAACGTCCCCTTTTTAATCCATTTACATTTTCTTTCTCCTCTGCACCAAGCCTGTTGCTAAGACACGCGAGGTAATTTACAGTTTCAGATAATAAAGAAACTCTTCTCGGAAACAATATGACCAGCAAGAGAAAACCACATTTCACATAGTGCAGATGTTGTACTTCAAACCGCTGTGTGAGTCTGCATGTCGTCAGTGTCGTGTGTTGTCCTCCCGGCGGTGCGTGATGGGGAGGCTCGTACGCGCCTCATTCGGTACGATTCTAAGGACGCTTCATTCTTCTTGCGATGGTTTGTCGACAGTTCTCCTGCACACCGCATCCTGCATAGTCTGCCAGAATCTCGCTGCACTGGTTGTTTGGGGAGCTGGTGGGCTGCATCAATGCTGTGTAATGCTCTAAGTGGTACTTCAGGCTCATAGTACTTCAGGCTAGTAGTATTCTGGTGATAATATACATTCCGGGTTGCAGTGGTTACAAATAGCTATGCTTTTATCGACTACGCCGTCTGGTAGAGATTTTAAACCAACAGTGCAGTACTTTTCTCTATTTTCTCCGTTAATGTGCGCAGCAGTGATGAGCCACCTTGAAATGCTCAAAATAAATAAATAACAATTGTAATATGCATTGCTACGTTAACGCATTCATAATGTGCTCAGCCCTAATTTCTATACATACTAATTTCTCTCTCCGTTGTTCTGTGGTGAGATATTTGTCAAATTTTTGTCACAGCGATTTGTTATTATATTGTGGCTGTGCTTTGCTCTACATATGCTGCTCATGTGCTTTAATGGGCTCACTGAGATACTTTGTGCATAGCTAAATGACTTGATGGTGGGTTTGATGTAGGAGGTAAAGTCGGAAGGTCCTTAAAGATACCCTTTCGACACGACACACTAGACTTTTAATAACAATAATTCACCCAGTATGGATTTTTCTTCAAGGTGTCTGATAATGTATTTCTAGTATCGGTATGGTTAAAAACCTGGAGTCCCAGCACCTACAAAGTACTTGCCGCACTTTGTGGTAAAGAAGCATATCAGTGTTGTTAACGCCAATAACATTTCTGTCACCCTTAATGTCGTCCAAACTTTAAAATAAATAAATTGGATGAGATGTTTTAATATGGAGTAGTTGGTGAATCAACTGTGAGGAGTACTGAAGCCCAGAGAGAAGCCATGAGTCTAAAGAGGCAGATGGACTGATTAATAGCATCAAACATGCACATTTCTTCTGACCCGTAGCGCCTGATGTCAGACCCGGCCGCTGTAGCTTTGTTGCACATGACTCTTGGGACAGAGGTATTCATGTCTCCCTCTTTAACCTTGTAACTATGACAGACCAAATGTTCAGCTCCAGTTATGTAACCGCCTCTACAGACGTCATCATCCTTGCTGCTGCCGCTGATCTCTTGCTCCAAAACACACAGTCATTGTCCTCAGTAGCTTCAGGCTCAGATCCATCAGGGCATGATTGAGACATTTAGCTGCTTTTTATAAAATGTGCCTTCTAGAGGGCTCGATACTAATCCCATTATTTGAATTTTCTTCCTCTCTTAATATTAGTTGGGTGAAACGAGTGACTTTATCCAAGATAAGCGTAATGCGTGAAACTTTTGCAGGGATGCCGCAGTGGTTCACTAAGATCATTGTTCTTGATCAAAGGTGACAGGAAAGATTTTGTTTTGGCTTATGCGGTAGTTATTCAAATTTAAAGGAGTAAAGATGAGGTACACAATGATCAGGTAGTTATTTTGGCCACTACTTGAGTTCTCCAATGACTACTGCACAGTCTGTTTCTACTGTTATTAACAAGAATCTGTCTGTTTTTTTTATAGCTGTTTTCATGTGCTTGTATCCGTCTTTCCCAACAAAAGTTCACTTTCAAGATTTGGGAGTGGCCACACTTTGTATTTCAGATGAGGAAAAAAAAGGGTTTCACAATATGTGTGTGTGTGTGTGTGTGTGACCTAGATTTGATTGAGATCTTGCGCTCAGGGTGTGGGCTGCATGGGTATTACAATGGCGTTTTATGTTTGTGGAGACGACGCAGCAGAAGGCCATGCAGAATGAGCATGTCAGCTCCCATGCTGAAATGGAGGGAGCAATCCTTGGAGGGGTTCCCCCCGACGTTCATTAACGTCAGTCTGTGTGGCGAGGAGCAAAACCTGATTGTGGTTTGGGAAACTCAGAGATTCTCATCATGTGATTACATCTAGTCTTCTAGTCTTGTCTTATCTTTATAACAACCAACGTATTTCATCTTAACTGTAACTCATTACAGTTGCATCACTTTCTCTTATTTCATCACTAAACTCTGTCACATGCTGCCCTCAGATGCCACAATGTGGATTCTATCGTCTCAACTTGTGATGATCTCTACAATTACTACACCAATCCGCTTCCCTGGTAGCATGAGCTGAATAATGTGAGCACTCAACAAGATTGAGGTCCTCTAAATCATGCAAATTAGCTGTATTTTGCTACTGTAATTAGGCATGAAGGATTAACTGAGTGTGTCAACAATCAGCGAATTTGGAAACTAGTCAATGTGATTTTTCTTTTTTAGACGACTTATGATCAAGCCTTTTACCATTAAAAATATAGACGTTATTAACCCGCTGTCTTAGTTAGGCATTGCGATTAAATGTTAATTAACTCACATACATATAAAAGGTTGTGTGTCCGTTAGAATCAGAGAATTTACAGTTGTGTGCTTTTGCTTTCAGACAGAATGGATATTTGGTGCAATTTTATATTCAGCTATTTTTTTTTACCTTTGCTTTATTTATTTCAAGCTGCCTTACTCTTTAAAAAGAAACCTGCAGAGATTTGTGTGCTTTCAGGAGGGAGCTTTGAAAATGAAAACGGACTGCACCCTTTCATAAGAGGACGGAGGAATGGAGGCATAAGATCATTTTTTCCATGGACTGCTCGCGGAAGACCGGTTGAGATCATTTCAGAGTTGGTTTTATGCACTGACTCTTGAGTGGCTGCTTGTGGTTTGGGTTTAATGAATACTTACACACTGATGGATTCAATAAAAATAATATTATTCTGGTGATCAGAATCAAATGTTTCTCTGAGGCATCGTAAAAGGAATCAGCACTCTTCCAAAGCTAGGAATTTAATAAAAGAAGTAACTCGCAATCTGATTCGGAGACAGCTGTACAAAGAAAAAGCGGCTTTGGCCTTTCCACCCGTGCCCTAGAACTGTGACCCACATATTTTCTCACACACTGCCCTAGGTAATTGCATATTTTTCCTAAGCAACAGCATACAATAACAGTACGGAAATAATTTGGCGATTGATTTAGAAATAGCTGAAAGAATATAATAGAATATTTCAGCCCCATCCTTTCATTCAAAGAGCAGAGTAGCAGACCTACTTTCTAAAGTAGTTCTGCTACTCTGCTCTTTGAATGAAAGGATGTGGCCACCAACGATGAGTCTGTGCTGCATGGTGAATGTGTAATCATAAGGCACTTTGGTTAAAGCTTCATTAAAATCCCCGACAAACGCTGTAGGGTAAAAGGATGTAAAATAAACTAAGTGAAAGAAACCCACAAGAAAATGCTCATAGCCCAGTAAAAAGATTGGATGCATAAATATAGCAAACTCATATG
Organism: Pungitius pungitius; assembly: GCF_949316345.1. Classification (NCBI taxonomy): domain Eukaryota; kingdom Metazoa; phylum Chordata; class Actinopteri; order Perciformes; family Gasterosteidae; genus Pungitius; species Pungitius pungitius. The sequence continues at coordinate 8,121,591 of NC_084915.1, read as the reverse complement.
GAGTTATTATTTCTTCTTTTTTCTCTTAAATGTCTTCAATAATTCCCTCCATATTTTAACTGGAGCCCTAAGTGGATGTTTTAAGAATATCTGCAACTGTATCTTTGCTTGCAAATGTACTTCAATGATTAACTGACTATTTGGATTGTAATTTAAGCACCAAAAATAGAAAAGCATGGTTCAGTGTACTTAAGTGCAGTTACAAAGGAGCATCCATTTCTTTCCCTCAGAACGCAGCAGGTCGTCCAGCGGGCAGAGCTCATTGAGTGAGAGGGTTCAGCTGTTGCCCGGGGAGGGGGGGGGGGGGGGGGGGGGGCATTAGTATGAGCTGCTTTGTGGTCGAGATGGACAGCGCTCGCTTGAAAAAGCAGAGGAGGGGCGTGATGACGATTGGTTTGACCATGCATTTTCCCATTGGCTACTCAATGTAACCCCGTTGTAGTGGAATATATATCAAATACCCCCCCGACCCCCCCCCCCTCTTCTCTCTGCTGTTGGATAATTTCCGAAGTTGTTTGTTGGTGTTGCTCCGTGTGTGAATTACATGGTGGAAAATGCTATTGACCGGAACATTGTGTCATGTCCCAGGTCCCACAGTGAAGAACTGGTATGTCGGAAATGTGGGACACCATTTCCGGTAATAATGTCTTGAGTTGCTGCAGGAAGAACGTCTACTATTGGTGTGATACTTTCACCGACAGAGCTCAGGAGTGGGAAGCATTCGTCATCAAAAATACCAGTCTACCCAGTTCAAGATTTTATTGTGTACCCATTTTTTACAGTTAGGGCTTTAATCCTACCTCATCTAGTGTACACTGTGATTCATTTTACGTAGTCTTCTTTATCTCCTTAGATTTTCAGACCTCCATGCCTCATTTCATGTCCTTCAGATGTTTTATTCCAAGAATGTTTTTCATGAAATACAATTTTATATTATTGATATTACTTGTGTTTGTTACAAAGCTGCAACTGTAAATCCTCACTGTAATTCACCTTTTGGCTGAATCACATACAAAACCAGAACATTTAACTAAACCCAACCGAGTACTTTGGGTGCCCCACAAGCGGTTACAACTTTGACAAACACACTCGGTTGACAAACCCGCGATACGGGATACGACATGGCTGGCTGGTAGAAACGTAAGATGCCAACTTTTTATCTTGCAACTGTGTTGCCATCAATTGTGTAAACTGGTGTGTACAAGGCGTTAAGAAGGTTTAGGTTGATGTAATGAGGAATCAATACCAACAGCGAGAAAGTTCGCTATTATTCAGACAAAAAAAGTGGTTTCTGAGGTGTGCATGAAAAAATCTCCTGGACCTGAAGAAAATGGAAACCATTGCCTTGATGGACAAAGCTGCCTCGGTTGGGGGAAATTAGACACCACACATTGTTACCATGGGAACACAGAGCGAACAGCAGTGCCACAGTCTAATTAATGACAGTCGGTGCTTCAGCAAAAGGGCCATGATGACATCATCAATACCAGTATCATAGATGTAGCTAGAGGCAGTATGGCTTTATGTATAAGTGTATATCCCAATAATGAAGGTTTTCACAGACGTGAAGGCAACAACACAGTGTGGACAAAAGCAGAAGATGTAAAGCAACCAGCACTAAACAGGTATTGTGTTGTGAAGCCTGCTTAAGTTATGAGCACTAAATGTCATCTCATCATCCAATAACATGACCTACATAAAAGAGCAGAACTAATCTCCATGTAGGCGGATGGTGAATAATGCAGTAAAATGTGGGAGATCTTTATGAATCTTAGATGTCTCACACGTGTTAGTTGCTGGCATATTTTGCTCTGAATGATTTCATATATTCACTGTTTCTTATCATCGGCTTGTATATGCAGTGTGTAAGCTACCATATGACCTGAGTAGATGACACAGATCTGCGGCTGTTCTTGCATTGAGTTATTCAAAGGGATCATTTTAGAACATAGAGCACTTTAGATCATTTCTTCACTCATCTCTTCTCTTATAATGTGTTAAAAAAGATGTGCACCATCTAAACACATGATACCCACAAGATAATGCAACTCATACTGTTTAAATGAGCTGCAAGTAACACGTTACCTAAACAACAGGCAAATCTAGAGAAAAAGGTGCATTTGAAGTGCATTTTTACAACACACACTCACACACACACTCACACAGAATAAGTGTGCAGTGTATGAATTATGTAAATATATAGTGTTTAAATTATATACATAATTTGACATTTATCGTATAATCATTATACAATACATGTGAGAAGTTATTAATTATGTATTTAATTTACATTATGAATTATATTGAATTCATTATATCGATTCATTATACTATAATCAAATTTGATGGCAATATTATGCCAATAAACGTTTCCTGATTCCTGATGGCTATGTTTAACAGGCATGGTGTTTACCATGGTTACCATCTCAGTTTAGTGTCTTAGTGTGAGCATATTTGTATTAGTACTAAATTGATTTAATTAATTAAAAAGATGAAGGACAAATTGTGTTTTTGACCATGATAATATCACTACATTAAATCATTTTGGCACATTTAATTGTGCATTAATAACTACATAATAGAATCTTGGGTTGGGACAATAATGTATTTACTCAATTACAATGGCAATCCATCTTGTATATAAATACAGGGTAGGTAAGGTTTGCTCTATTGGCCCAATGGAAAATATTTGCCTGTTCTTTGTCTCTCACACTTTTGGGGAAAGTAATGGCACTTGGACTGACATGTTAATATTGACTATTATTATTTACTTATGATAAGCATTTAACTCAGCAATCATGGCTTTAAACTGAGGACTCGAACCAGGAGACAACTATTGGTTGTTTTTCCAGAACCCCCTCGGTAGAGCAAGTGTTGATAGTGACACATCTGACACTAGTTGCAGGCTTGCTGACACACGGGGAGTCAGCTCAAACTCTTTGTGCCTTCACAAAGATGATTGAGTGCAATGCACATATACATTTCCCCCCGATATTTTCTCTGGATGACAGTATTTTCTGTCTTTGTCTGGTATGATCTACAACATATAATTAAGTTTGACTCCCCCATTTAGCAGAAAATTTCCGTACACCAGACTATCATGGCTTTCAGACGTGAGTGTTTTTTTGTGGCTTCCCGTGTGCTTATGCAGACACAGTGGGAGCTCCACTCAGAGAGAGCTAACTGTGGGAATTGAATGTGGCTGTGGGTGCGTTGGGGGGGGGGGGGGGGGGTGACGGTATCTCTTGCTAATCTATAGCATGCTTGAACGTTTTAACACGTGGAGAGCAGTGGAATAAGGACTTACTATGTGGTTTACTACTATTTGATCTCTCACGTCAAGAAGAAGATGTCGTGTCAATAATCGTCAGACGAGCGTGACTCCTTGTCTCCCGAGCTGGTAGAAATGGCTTCAGAAGCAGGATCAGTTGTCGAAACCTGGAATACTACAACAGCCGCACCCCGAATCAACTGCGGAAAAGTGTGACTCATTTTAAAACGACGGCCACCGTGGCAAACGGTGTGAAAACGTGGCATTGCTATTGCTCATGTCTCCAGCAAAAGGACGTCTGGAGAGTGTCTAAATCCTAAAATGTCAAATGGTGAGGACTGCCTGAGGATCTGAAGTTGAAATCACATACACAGACTTTTCTGGTTTTAAAGTACTTTATTGGGTGCACAGGGTCCCAGAAACAGACAACATGCAATAAATATGTTTGTGTCTGTGCACACATTCATTTAATATTTATTTTCATTAGGTTGCATAGCTTGCTTTTGATATTGTATTTCATGCGCTCAAAGGGAATACATTCTTTTTTTAACCTTTTAAATGAAAATGTTCAAATGTGCGGCTCATACTCAGAGGACCAAAACGCGCTCTCTCCATTATGAGAAGCTCCGTTCTTCACAATGAGAACATGCACTTAAGGGTTTTTCATGTGTTCCATTATCTCTTCACTGTTCATTAGCTCAAGACCAATCTATTAATAGTAAAACTTTTCTATGGAACATAAACATCCAGAGAGGACAGTGACATGATATTAGAGATGGAAGTATAAAAGTAGGGCGTCATAAAATTGTCTTGTAACACACAGTACCAAGACTTTGTGATCAAAGGTGCTGATGGAACTACACATTTATTATCAGAGGCCTGTCAGACATACGTCAATACAGGCCAGATAGCAAACTCTTTAACTGTGATTATCATTATGTAAAAACAGCTTAGTAGCTGGTGGCCTGGTTGATCAGTGTCAGGGCATAAAAGGAAATAGTTACTGGGTTTGAGTCCGAGTCCCAACAATTGTCGCATGTCGCCATCCATTTTCATCTTTTTTTATAGATACTGGGGTTCAACAGTGAGCATGCTACACACTGAAATATGCTAAAAATGTCAATGTGAGCATGCTAGCTTTAGGGTTCATAGGAGAAGACATGAATTGTAATAACTTTTGTTCTGGTTGTTTTTCTTTTATCAGTAAAAACACAGAATCACATTTAGGTCTGTCATGAAAATAACAACATCCTAATTAACATCTACCATCTCCCTATTGACAATTGTTGGTTCCTGCTTTGCAAAGTGAGGATTCACAGTTGTTGACATGGACTCTGGGAAGATTGCACAGATTAACTGTGGAATGATTATTTAGTTTCTAAATGTACACACCCTTCTTAGCATAAAAAGGTTGTTGTTTTAAAAGTTGTCAATATCCAGATGTTAGCACCTTAGAAAGGAAAAATATTCTGAGCCGATCCCGAGCCATATCAAATTAGTCAGACCGACCGTTGACCCACATTTCAGACTTCAGCTGAGTGAAAAGGCAAACATGAAGTTCTTCTCTTTTTTTCCCCCAAACATCTTGTTTTGTGTTTCTGTTTTCCTTCCAGATCACGATGTGCGGATCACAAACGTGCGCATGCAGCGTCTTGCGGGGCAGCTCCGCGAGGACCCAGAGCAGATCGGCCATGTGCTATAAGAGGCAACACTTACACTCAGCACGGCATTCAACGAGGCGCTATTATGCATTTAGCCCGTGTTAAAGATTACAACACCCCCCCACCCCCCCCCCTCCTCCTCCTCTTCCTCCTCCTCCTCCTCCGCCCTCACCCCTCCCTCCTGCTCCTGGTCACTACAGGTTTCTTTCGCTTATGCTGCTGCCGAGTATTGAGCCACCAGCTGACCTACTTTCTCTCTCTCTCTCTCTCTCTCTCTCTCTCTCTCTCTCTCTCTGTCTCTCGGTCCTGTTTACAAGTCGCTGCCAGCGAAGCCCGCAGCTACAGCGACTTATTCAACACACCAGACAGCTCACCGGGCGAGTTAATAACCCCGCGTTATTAACTTGGGCGCTTGTTGTTATGCACGTTGACGCTGCCGTTGCTCGCGGCTGCTGCGCCGCGCGCTGCCGGCGTTATTAGTTGCGCTCCGTCGCTGCGCTGCGGTTATTTCGTTTTTTTTTTTTTTTAAAGAAGATGAACAGATCGATTAAAGTTTGCTGCGAATCTTTATGTCAGCTGGAGACTCATTTTCAAGGTACGTGCGATTTTTATTTTTTGAATTATTATTATTTTTTTCAGTTTCGCGTCCGTGGGGGGGGGGGCGGGGGGAGGGGGGTCGTCACACTGCTGTCAGACGTATGTCAGTGACATCAAAGTTCAATTAAAGGTGAAAAAAGGGGGGGGGGGGGGTTGGGGAGGTCGACAGCATGATTACCCCCCGCCCCCCCCCCCCCCCCCCTTTTTTTTCTCGACTTGTTCAGCGAAACCCAGACTGCGTAGGCTGAGGATGCTTTTAGTCAGATACGGGGGTCTGCGTTAGTAAGGCTCTTGAACGCCGCTCGCACGGTTATTGTTGTTGTTGTTGTTTGTTTAGCTTTCAGGCATCAAAGTGGCCTTTTTACGAGGTGAAATGAGCAATTTTCTCCCCACTGTGCCACCGCCGATGACATTTGTGGCAAAACCCTGGAGGGGTCTTCGTCAATGTGGGACGTCAGATTCAAAATGTTGAATGGCACAGGAAGAGAAATCCTTGAATAATGTCTCAGCGGGCTTAGGTCAGGCTAATGTTACCCAACCCTGCAGCTCTTAGTCTGCTGGAGTTCTTGTTTCTCTCTGTAAACCCCTTTTTTTCTCGTGCACAAAGCGTTTTGGGCTTCTTTATTGCACTTGACATAGTTTATTTTCATTTTTATAAAGACAGGGATTTCCTCTGACACTGGGTATGAAGTGTGGCAGAATTACTTATTTTCTATGTACACAGGAAGATAAGGGGTTATTGAGTGCACTCATTGGCCTCCCCACTGTTTTTCCTTTGCAGTGCAACCCATTTAAGTGTTTCCTGTTTCCTTATCACTTATCACCATAAATTGCAAGAACCAAAATGATTCAGAAACTGATCACAACGCTATCACAGGTTACAACTCATAAATAACCTGTTCCGCATGCAATGTTAGATAAAACAGAACTAGATATATGTCAAACGGCACATTTCCAGTTCGACTACATAAGCTTGTCCAGGCCCAGTTAATGTTTACCCGACATGCAGCCTGAGCTGTCGGCTCTAAACCAGATGCAGGTGGAGGTGTTACGGCGATGTGAACTTTTCCCCAACCAGACGGTAGCAGTCTGCGCGTCACAGATTAACACTTAACTTAAAGGAATCTACCGGCACGAGAGCGCGGGCTGCCCGGCTGGAATCGCTGTCAGAAAGCCAGCCGTCGACAACCTGATCCTCATTATCATGATAAACCCTGAGAAAAAGTAACTACACATATAAGATGCTTATGTTGGGTGTAGCACTTGATTCATTTGTGTATTCATTTGTAATTTGTTCTCGCAGTTTCTTGATATTGATTCGCTAAATAATGGATTAGCTGTTGATGCAGCCATTATTTGTTCCCAGTTTGGCTCTGCTGAAACAGTACAGGTTAGTTTTGATCTAAAGTGTGATTCTTTGCATGGTTTATGGTTTTGATAATCAGAAATGCTGTGTGGCATTTAAAGTTTTAGAACATCAGCCACTGTCTGAGCTTGCCAAAAACAGCTGGTGGATATGACTTGATTTTTAATACTGAAATACGAGATTTATACGGTTTCCATATTAATGTATTGTGACAGGGTTTCTGGAACATCTATGGGGAGACTGGACAATCCTGTTTTGCTTCATCATTTAGAAACTGGGAGAATGTGAATCGGACATCAATGTGTTAAGATGTCCGTGAGGCGGCTCTAAGTGTCAGTTGCTCAAATATTGCTCATAAATTGCTGCAGATGCATTTCTTTTGTGCTGAAGATGCTCGGCCCGCCCGCCACTCCCAAATCACTGGTGTCAAACAGGTATTTTGTGTTTCCGTGATTAAATAAAGTCATTCATTGTCAGGGTGATATTGCACATCCAATTTACGGCCTGTTCACGGCCAGAGTTTAGTCATAATCTCAAACTTCAGCCTACAGACTTGTGCGGTGAGTCGAGGTTCGCCGGTTAAAGGCTTTAAATACCCTCGGGCACGAGTGTAACTAGACTCTGGTGTTTCTGAGCTGTCAGCCTCACAAGGTGTGGTTTGCCCTCATATGTCAAAAGAATGCAGGCTGATGTGTGAGGTTTCATTTGACGTAAAGCCATTTCTGATGCACCCCAAAATGACACCATTTTATGGTTCAACGGTTGATGTTTTCAAAATAGATTAAATTGAATTATCCTTATTAATTCATTTGTTTGTTTGTCAGTCAATTGTTTGACATGCTGTCTGGAGGTTTTAAGTCTCAAGCTGTGACACTTTAATCGGTGCACACAGTAAGGCGCTGCAGGACGCCCTTCAGTGTTAGAAAAGCAATAGCAAATGTTCTTCCTTGCTGATCCTGAATCAAATGTCAAATCTGGACAGCCCAGTCAGATGATAGCTTGATTTGTTGGCAGCATATTCGATCAATGGGTTCAATGGGTTTGTGTGTGTGTGTGTGTTAGTGTGTGGAAGGGGGAGAGCAGTTAGTTAGGACTCTAATGGAAAGGTGTGTTTCAGTATAGTTGCTTTGTACCTTCTTTGAACCAACTCAGCCTTAAAGGAGGGGGCCGGGGGGGAATGAAGACATGGCTCGATCTTTGTTTTAAGATTTAACAAATTGGCATTAGTCTGCCACACAGAAACAAAACGTTACTTGTTAAATGTTGATGAAATTATGTAAAGGCTGCGTAGACGGTTTGAGGTGGACTTGAAGTAGAAGATGGGATGTGAAACTGGGCCTCCTGAGTTGAAGACACACGCCACTTCTTGCACTGGGATGAAATGATGTTGGTCAAAAGTAAATTGCAAATGCAAAATATCTGAGTATAGCATAATTCATTTAAGGAACTCGCAGTAAAATCCTCCTCGACTTCTGCCTCCTTCTTCTTCTGGTCCTCTGGATCTGTATCCGACCCATTTGACTTTGATTTATAAGGCTTTACATATGAACGTATCAATCAATGGATGTGCCTGAACCCAGAGTAATGAAGTGAACGATAATAAATCAAAGCTAAATAATGGAACGCGTCTGTTGAACAGGATTCAGGAACCTGGAAGGATTTTACTATGAAGCAGATCCATGAAGAAGGGGAACAGATCAGAGAAAAGTGATGCTACTACCCTAATGAACAGGAACTCATGAGCACAAGCCGAACTGTAAACTGGTTTTAGATTTGAGGCGATCACGCGACAGATCATAACTGATATGCTTTTAGCCGGATGTCACCGGCTTGCTCCGTCAGCTTCTCCTGCGTGCAATGCTTGAGAATAGCTCCTCTACGTCACACGGAATGTACTTCTTTTTCAATTAATCTGAACATCTTTTCATCCATGAGCTGTTTGTTGTTTACAGGGTGGAGGGCAATCACACTGTAGCATGCATCGCTTTGAGTATTGAAAAGACTAGAAAGGAGCTATATGAATGCAAGTAGATTAACTGTCTACTTCAAAATACAACATAAGATGAAAGACCTTCATGTCAGTCTCATAACATATCTCTTTATCTTAAGACTCTCTGAGGTGAGATTAGTTTATGGATTGAGACTTTTAATGTTTGTGGGGTGATAATTCAGGGCAACGGTGCTCATCTTAATTTGAAAAGATAGAATGCAATAATGGTAGTTTACCCTGAGGTTCCTTGTGTAAATCTCTCAGAACAAGCAGCAAAACATTTTAGTCTGTGTAGTTTGTTTTTATTGTTACTGTGCTTATTTCAGACTGCAGGTATTTGGGGACTCATGTGATTTATGTTTATGTCAACCACGTGCCGACTAAATGCAGATAATGTATCAATATCTGTAAGCGAATATTACCGGATGTTTGGTTGCAGCTGACCAAGGCTCGGTGTGCGGTTTATAATCGAGGTCTGTGCTCCATGTTGTTTAAGCTCGCTTTGTACAGAGGATGTGAACAAGCTGACTGTTCTACACTCTCTTTCTTTATGCTGTCTTATCCAAAGAGGTTTCTGCCTCACAAGGTTTTCTAGGTCAGGGGAGTTCCTCCTGTGCAAAAACGCTTCTTTGGTGATGACGCCCTGTAGCCAGGTAGTTGCTGAAGACGCTGGTCATCTTTACATTGCATTGTTAACATGGTCTTCCTGTAGAACATGTTGATTTAAGTACTTATAGTAAAAAGAAAAAAGACTGTGGTTCCTGTTGATTTCTGTTACAGATGAAGAGGGGCTCTTTCTGCATTTACATCCCTGCAGGTTCCAAAGAAAATACCCGCTTACATTACGAATCGTTGAAACAGCGTTTTCCTCTTCAACAGAATGGCTTTTATGTTTTTACAGGATTTGCCGTTTCTTTGGTGGACTCCAGGCGGTGGCAGGCAACTGGTCCGCACTAGCTTTTTCCACGAGATTGTTCCGACGAGGTCAGCGCCGATGGGACGTATAAGAATTCAGAAAGGGCCTGGTTGGGAAAAGTGGGAGTGAGTATGGACAACCTCTCCGATTTCGGGGGCTGTCCATCCAGCCGCAGAGAATGGGAGTAAGTATCAAAACTAATTGACTTGACTTTGTGACCTTTATTGGGTTTCTGCTTATTTATATGTACATAGTCTTTATTGTTCAAATAGTTCTGCAACCGCTGAATTGTTTCCAAATAAGATACACGTTTAAAGAAGCCTTTATGAATGCATTCACTTTGATGGGTATTTTGTTCATTATTTAAACAGCACCCTCTATCTCAAATGAAATTAGACAATAACCGAAGCAAACCCAAGCCTGGAGCTTCACTGAACAACACACTCTGAACCCGACTCGAACCCGACAAAGAGCCAGGGCTCGTTGCAGAAGGCTGGCGGCACACCTTGAAATGGCTTATCTGTGGCAACCTACAAACTGGCCGGTTAAAGTCTTTTTTTGGATGAGGCTGTTTACATATAGCTCAACTCTTTATGACTTTCCGGTCGTTGCCGCTGATGAACTCGTTATATTAAAGTCCACACGTGCCGCTCTGGCCTCAGATCGTAAATGTTCACGAGCTGGAGCTTGTATCGAGGATCGCGCCGGGCTGCTGGTTAAGCCTCGGCTCTTTGACAGAACAGGTGTCCACTGAAACATCAGATGTGAGCCCGCATGTTAAGCTTGTGGCCATATTTCTTGTCGTTATCACCCCGTGTGAGAGTGTGCACAGACCAGATATAGAGTTGGAGGCTTACGTGAGACAGTGACCTGTTAAACATGGGGGGGAAAACAAGGCCCTCCAACTGGGTCACCAGGTTATTTGAACATGGTCACGGTGTCACCAGTGGAAAGTCCTTATAGATTCGGGATCACAGTTTGTTTTGTCTGCGTTAGCCTTGCAAAAGGCATTTTTATCCTTTTTATCACAAAAATGCTGTAAATGACAACAAGTCCATGTAGCTGCTTTGATTTCAGGGGTTCCTTATGTGTGTGTGTGCTGGTAAATGGTTTACTGAGACGCTTGAACGGAGTCATTCTAAATATTTTCAGTAAGATGTCAATTTTCTGATGTGACGAGTCAAAATATCTGCTGTGAAAAAGGCCTGTTGCGAAATGATAACCAACACACATGACCACCTTTAGATAGGCCAGGATCCTATCGGGTGATACCGTTAAATAATCAAACAAACCACACTTACCTGTGCACCTGTGTTTTCCAGCACCAACAGCTGCGTGGATGATTTGATGGATGAAGATGAGAAAGACAGAGCTAAAAGGTACTTTTTGTTAGTGTTTGTATTCATCTCCTATATAGGGACATATGCAGAATTGATTTGTAGTGTCTCTTTTTGTTACTTTAGGGGATGATGGTACTTAATCATTTTAAAAGAACCTTGAAGTTTCAATTTTACATGATGGTTGAGAATAAAGTCTATGAAAGTTAAAACTTATCTGATCATTTTAGCTAAATGAAATAAACATAATTTAGGTTAAAATAAATTCCCAATCAATGATTACTTTTGTCACCTCTCTAAACCTTTTGATGAAATATGTTTTTTTGTTCAAATAAACCTTGAATCCGACAAAACATTTTTAACTCCAGATTATTGATATTAAAAGAGTCATCTCATTTCCCAAAATGAATAATGTCTCTTATTAAAGGGGCATAAATGCCCTGATTAATTTACGCAAGCAAACATTTGAAAACGTTTTGCCACCTTTTTGATATCCAAATCTCCACCAACTCCTGAGGAACATGTGCTTGTTTTCTCTGCTGTTTGCTGTGTTTATGCACAGTGGGTTTATTTGATACAAGCTGAAACAAATGAGGGAGCGACTCAACGTCTGTCTGCAGCCAACTGCGTCTCTGCGCTCTCAGCCTGCTTTAGTTTGGAATAGCAATGCTCAGTTTGAGAAGGATGAATGAAACATGAATTACAGGTGTCTAATTGCCTGAGCTTCAACCTTCCATTTCACAGATTTATAATTGTTCTCTTGTGTCGACTGCCGTAGGGCATCTCGCAACAAGTCGGAAAAGAAAAGAAGAGACCAATTCAATGTGCTCATCAAGGAGCTTTGCACCATGCTGCAGGGTCAAGGCCATCCGCGCAAGATGGACAAGTCCACCATACTGCAGAGAACTATTGACTTCCTGCAGAAACAGAAAGGTAGGGGAATCCACTCAGCTAGTATTCACAGTTTGAGAAAAATGCTGATGGACTGTAGACACACCTTTGTTCTTGTTCCCCCTTTACTTCCATTTTTACCCAAAGCTCCTCATTTCCGTCAGTAAATTACACTATCCTCCGGTCTGTCTTTTTTTTTCAGACATCACTGCGCAGCAGGAAACGTGTGATGTGAAACAGGACTGGAAGCCCTCGTTCCTCAGTAATGAGGAGTTCACTCAGCTAATGCTGGAGGTAAAGCTCCGGATGACGTATTTTGGGAAGTGAATTTAGCTCTGGCATTGATTCATATTGTTAGTTAAAGAAAAAAAGAGATGCATTAGAGATGACATGGTGAGAATTAAATGACTACCTTCCTGGTGTGTGGTAGTAGTAGAGGAGATGCACACAAAAAATGGCTTTGGACAGGAAAATGTCATGGTGGGTGGTGCATTCATGGAACAAAGGAGTATAATGTACAATTAAATGAACAATAAAGGATATAAAACAATAAAATAAGTGGGAGTTGATGTGCAGCTCCCACTTGAGGTCCAGGGTTAATGATGGAGCCCAGCAAACAGAAGGACTCCATGGCGGTGACAGGGGAGTCACACGGGGTGATGGCGGGAGGTGGGGATGCAGTCTGCCTGAAATCCACCGTCATCTCCGCTGTCTTCAGAGCGTTAAGCTCCAAGTTGTTTTGACTGCACCAGGTCACCAGATGGTCAGACTCCCACCTGTAGCCGGACTCATTCAAAGTGCCAAATTTGTCCCTCTTCCCGCAGGCCCTGGATGGCTTCTTGATAGCATTAACTACAGATGGCAACATCATATACGTATCTGACAGTGTGTCTTCACTCATTGGCCATTTACCGGTAAGTAAAGAGGCTGAAATAAGTCACTTCTGTTCTCTTCCTAACAAAGCAAAGGCATTGTAGGATTTTTTTTGCTTGAAAATGCTTAAAGTCCATCTGTCCTTTTGCACCAGTCAGATATGGTGGACCAAAATATCTTGAATTTCCTCCCGGAGCGGGAACACGGGGAGGTCTATAAGCTGCTATCATCCCGCATGCTGATGACTGACCCCATAGCGGCTGACTTCCTTGACAGTGAGTATTCGGCCGTTGTGTCCCAAACCAGGAGGTGAAAAGTTTGCCGTGTGAGAGAATTGTATCGCCAGCCGGGTCTTTTGTGTAAGACATCTTTTGTCTGTCACACAGACTATACTCGACTCCTGTTCTTTTCCCCTATATATTTAGAGCAGCGGTTGCTAAATTGGACTCCAAAGTTTATTGGATTGATGATTAGTGTGGATCTATGATTAGCCCTTTTGCTAATAATAGGAGCTAGCTTAGTATCATAGTTAAGACTTTAAATCACAGTTATGTTAGCCCAGTAATCCAAAGCAGTGTAGTATATGGGACTCAAGACACTGACCTTAATCCTGTGATAATATTGGGTTTTTCTGAGAAAGAGAGTTGGTGAGGAGCGAGTGGGTCTACACATAGAAGCCTAAATAGCTTAACGATCACAGAGCCATGAAAAGCATCTTCAAGTGTTGCCCAATGTTGTCCTTCCACTGAAAACTGTTTTGGTTTTTGAGCCGCTGTGGAACAATCACCTGCCTGTAGCTGCTCGTCCACACTTTGACCTCTCTACAGAGAGTTCACATCGGGAAACGACTAAAGCCAAAAGTCACTTTTGTCATGCTTTCAAACCATAAATCTAATAATAATAGTAATACATTTCATTTATATTGTGCTTTTCCAAATACTCAAAGTCACTTTACATAACACATATACATAAAATATCCTAAAAGCTAAACTGTAAATAAATAAAACCAAGCAAATAGATATGCTTTTTTAACTGTCCCAATGGATGTAAGGAATGTATTCATGAATATTCAAATATTACACAAACGTTATGCCATAACCCTTGCGAAAACCTGATATTGGACATTTATCACACGGACATGTATTGATGTATTTGAATCCAACGTTTCACATGAGTGTCCCTCGTCGGATCGGGAACTTCTGTGCTGTTAGTCACACAAAAAACACTGACGTGATCAAGATGCCCCTCGTTAAGAGTCTGTCTGTTGTAAAGATGCCTTATGAATAGGTTTGTTAACCTTGGAAATCAAATCTTCTGTTTTCCAGGCGAAGCGCATATTGAATTTTGCTGTCATCTAGCCAGAGGTAACATTGACCCGAAAGAGCCCCCTGTGTACGAGTACGTCAAGTTTGTCGGAGATTTCAAGTTTCATAACAATGGTAAGGATTTCTATTTTCCACTTAAGATTCAGTAAAATGTGGAACTCGAGTGCAGTTGATGTCCATCGATTTATCAGCTTTTGCTTAAAGTTATTGTGACGTCTCAATTCAATGCTGATGATTCGTAGTAGCTTCAACAAACTGAATGTATAAAATACCTTTAGAGAAACTTGATTTTCAGGGGATAAAACTAAGTTGTATGTCACAACCCCCACACGTCTTTCACGCAGTGCCTACATCTTCTTCTAACGGGCTCGATCTGACGTTGCCAAGAAGCCTTCAGTCCTCGCTAGAGGAGCAGGTCTGCCTCATTGCCACAGTACGATCAGTCACGCCTCAGTTTCTAAAGGTAAGACAAGTCCGGGGAGATAGAATCTCATGCCTCTGGTTCACAGTTTATAATGCTTGGCTTTCAAAGAAATAACAAGAACAGGCGCTGGGATTTTGTGTGAGGGATCAGTCATTTTAGTCCATGCGAACGCTCTCTATCTGGAGATGTGGCTGCTGCACAATGTCAACTCTCCTAACTGATTACATCATTTTGATGCATCTGATCCCAGGGGGGCTTTGTGAGGAAAATGATTGAAGTAAACAAAAATTGGTAATGGTAAGATGAATTGGCATCACACAGTAACATTTAAATACTTAGCTCCACTCCTTCCAAAAATCCCAAACCCCAAAATGCCAAAATGTTTGGCAGGCATTTTCACTGTTATTTACTCTATTTATTTTTCCGAATGTGCCAGTTGAACTAGATCTATTGGACAGGCTGTAACTCTCCCCCTCTACTTATTCCCAAAAGCAAAAAGCATTGATTTCACTGATTTGCCAGATGGAGTGGCTGTGACAGTGTAGCCTGCACCATATGACACATGGATTATGTCTTCCCTCAAACAAATCTACTAACAAATCTACTACAAATACTGGTTTTACTATTCAACTACTTTTCCTCCACCGACTACTTTCAAACAACAATGATTAAATATAAACAAAATACAAGCACTGAAGCTAAACATTGTGTGGATTATTTAGTATGTTTCATAGTACAAATATTATACCAACCTAGCAATGATAATTCAATTCCTCCTTAGAAGCTGGTTAAGTTCCCTGGCCAAAAAGAGAATGTTATAAGAGGGTTAATTCCTTGAACTGCTGTTATTTGTGTTTAGGATTCGTGTAATGTGGAAGATCCCTGTGATGAATTCACATCCAGACACAGCCTTGAATGGAAGTTCCTGTTTTTAGATCACAGGTAAAATATTTGTTTGAGTCCTTCTCCCTTTTTCTCGTGTTTTTAGTGTAATTTTTTCGCAAGCAAATTGGTTGGCTTTTATACATGTTTGATCTTCTCATTGTTATGTTTCAGGGCTTCACCAATCATAGGATATTTACCCTTTGAGGTTCTAGGAACGTCAGGCTATGATTACTATCATGTGGATGACTTGGAGCTTATAGCTCAGTGTCATAAGCAGCGTGAGTAATTGTTGCTTCTCAGTATTAAAACGCCTTCACCGGCATCACATCAAACAAATGTGTTCCCACCGCGTTTCTTCTCTTCTCAGTGATGCAGTTTGGAAAGGGTAAATCCTGCTACTATCGCTTCCTGACCAAAGGTCAACAGTGGATTTGGTTGCAGACTCAATACTACATCACTTACCACCAGTGGAACTCCAAACCCGAGTTCATTGTCTGTACTCACAGCGTTGTCAGGTGAGCCTTGTCCTTGGCCCCCTTGTGTTGCTCTAACGCCCACAGACAGAGAAATGTGTGCGTTAAAACAACGACTGGATTCATATTCAATTGGATGCACACTCACACACGCTCTTTGCATGTGCTGCTGTTCAGCTACGCTGAAGTGCGAGCTGAAAGAAGGAGAGAGTTTGGCTTTGAGGAGCTGTCGCCACCTGAGATCGCTCCCTCTTCAGTGAAGGTAATAATCATTTTGTGCCCTTTCCCATACAGCGCGTGGCACTTACATGGTTACCGCTTATTTTGGCTTCAGATCTGAACCTGGGTGTCTAACATCCCTCTGTGTCCCAGGCTCAGGAGCTCTATTTGGACATCTGCTCCACACTGGACCCTCCGCGGGACAGAAACAGCGGCGCACGGTCGGTATCCTCCCACAGCTCCCGGAAGTCCTCCCACACGGCGATGTCGGACTCTGCATGTGAGTCATCCTCGGCTCCCTAAAGGGCTAACTCACTCAATGGAGGGTCAATCTGCAGGGAGGTCCTGCTTCCATAAATTACTGAGGGGAACGAATTGGAGCCTCTCCTGTGAAGAGATGGTGGACCAATGCCAGTCCAACCAAACCTGACAAAGATTGCAATTGATCAAGGGAGACTTTGTTATCGGATGTAAAACTCTTCTGTAACTAGGCAGACCAGGAAATCGAATAAACACCGACCTGTATGTATGAGGGGGACGATCTATGATAAATTGTAACCATGGCTTCCTTTAGCTCTGTTTGTTTGAGCCTCCATTCTCTCCCACTTTGGCGGCTCTCTCCACCCACCGTCTAAAACTTTTCACTACCATCTGCATGTTGATGAACAATACGCAGTGGCTGTCTAATTAGGGTTGCTGTACAAAAACAAAGCTGCGTTCCACCCACACATTAAAATAAGGTTTTCCAAAGACATATTCATGAAACTGTATTGGTCATAAATGCATTTGAAACGTTGTTTTGCCTTCACCTCATGAGGGCTTTAGTTACTCTTTTAGGAGAAACAATTCCGCATCGATTCAAAGAGTTATCAAAAACCTACTCATGAGATGACATGCCTTTGTTGCATTTATTTGTTAGCTGTTATTTGATAAAGAAAAACAATGATAATGACCTAACTGAACACGCCCTCGGTCCACTCAGCATATTCAGGGGTCACCTGTCTTTCTTTCACCAGCTAACTCCTACACAGAAGCCTGCACGCCGTCATGGCATTCGGCCTCCGTTGGGACGGAGAAGACATCCGCCAGACACCGACATGGTAGCTCAAAGGTCAGCTCAAAACGTTTCCTTTGCTGATAAGTTGACCCAATATAATGTCTCACTATAAAGTATAAAGATGGATCTATATATTTCTATTTTCCCCATAGAATTTGGCACAAAGACAGAATTCATTTGACCTCAATCCCCAACTGAGCCGCCCCCTTTCTCCTACCTGCAGTGAGCACTCCGCATTGGTCAGTGCTTAGACCTTCTCTCCTGCCTGTTGCCTTCCTCTCCTCTGTTTGTGTTCAATATCTCATTGTTATGACTGTTGCTCCTTTGAGTCCATTTCGTCTGCTGCCTGAGTTTCCGTCACCTCAAGACCAGTAGAGAGATAGGTGTTATAAAATGAAGCGAGAAAGAGAGTCGCTCATCCTTTTTTTCTGACTTGTGAAACCAATCTCAGGTGTGAAGAGTCCCTAGAATAATCCATTGTGACTTGTGCTAACTGAATCTGGCTCTCACATGCTAACGATCACTTAAGGATAGAAATCGAACTGAATTACTGAAGAAATGCTGTGTTTTTTTCTCACGTCTGTTTCTTTTTTGAATCATGTCTTTAAAGCAACAGCAAACCCAGAAGCAGCAGCAGCCGTCGCCCATGTATCAGCAGCAGCAGCAGCAGCAGCAGCCTCAGCTCTGTGTGATGAACCAGCTGAAGGAGCAGCTGGAGGAGAGGACGCGCATTCTGCAGGCTGACATTAAGACGCAGCAGCAGGAGCTGCACGACATTAAGGAGAAGCTTCACCTCGCTAATCTCCAGGTAACACTTACATAAAGGAAAAGAAGAAGAAAAATGTTATCCATGGCATGCAGTGCGAAATATGCAAAATAAAAAGAGACATATCTAGACATGAAAGATGTGCGGCATTTAAGTGAGAACGGTTAATGAAATTCAACATCATATTGTGAGCTTACATTACCTAACCTTCAGAGTGATGGCAGGAGGGCCCCACCAAGAGGCCGGCACAAACCAGTTCAGCCTTAGAACTCTTAAAAGCCTCATGACCCCGATAACCAGCACAGAGAAGAGACTCTCAGTTGTAACACAAGCCTGTAGAAGCTTCCAAAAGCAAATTAAGTTGAAAACAACCTTTTTTTTAGGTAAATGAAGGTTAGATAAATATATTTTTGTTCATGTGTGTGTAAGGTGTTGTTACAGCAGCCTATCCAAAATGACTTTGGCCAGGCCCAGCAGCAGCAGCAGCAGCAGGCGTCCAGCAGGGCGGCCCAGCGGAGCCACTCGGCGTTGACCAGGCGGCACTCAAGCCACTCCAAAGCATCTTCCTGCGGGGCCCACAACTCATTCCCTCGATCACTCCTGAGAGAGAACAGCTTGCCATCACTACAGGTACAAAAAGGCAAAGATTCTATGAAACAACTGTTTACCACAGTTGTTTCAGAAAATCTTTCCTTAAATGTTAAGTGGGTGTATATTGAATGAAATCCCCATCAGTCATTAGCAGCTGACGACCATTAGATTACCTCAGTTCTCACGACTCCACAGGAAACAGCTCACGGATTCAGACGTTAATGTCAGTCTGTTTATTTAAAGATATAGACACCCCATATTTATGCAGCGCTCGTTTGCATGTGTTGTCAAAAGGACACAGAAGCCTGAAACCTAAATTGTCAACATGATTGATGCCTCGGATGATGAAATAATATTCACATATATGGAAGTCTTAGTTCTTACATGCTATGTGCGTTTTCTCTCATTTCGGCAGCGAGTTGTACGGAGCGGACAGTTGCAGTCGGTGAGCGTGCCCGTGCAGGCGAACGCGAGCGTGACGGTGCCCTTCTGCAGCAACCCCATGATGTTCTCTCAGACCAACACGAGGTCCCTGCAGGACGCCAACCAAAGACACATGGACGCAGAGTTCAACCAAGACGGACAACTCCGGTAAGAGTCAACGCGTTTTACGTTATAAAAATGTGGAGCTCAGCCACACTTACACCCACAGGGGGCATAGGCAGCATGGCACACACTTTTGGAAATTCCTAATTCCAAAAATAGTGGACGCAGTTCCTTTTCTCTTCTCACGGATACGGAGGAGTTCTTTCAGTGACCGATTGTGTTTCCTGCAGCATGCTGCTCAACCAGCCGATGCAGACGCTGGTTCCCACAAGCAGTGTCACCGCGCAGCCTTCCCAGTGCAACATGGGCATCTCCCAAACCATGTGAGAAATGTTTAATTACACTGCACACACACACACACACACACACACACACACACACACACACACACACACACACACACACACACACACACACACACACACACACACACACACACGACCTTCAGGTTGTACGGTGCCATTTCCCATTGTGCCTAAGTTGGTCGTTGTGCCCTCCGAACAGATACACCTTGGAGCAGCAGATCATTGCCCCGTCGTTCTCCATGCAACAGGTCAACTGCAACGCCGTCCTCGTCCCGTCGCCGGTCTTCACGTCCCCGATCATGATCCCGCACAACAGTTTCCTCGCAAACCAGTCCCAGCCAGCCTATCAAGCTCAGCCCCAGGCCTCTCAGCACTCCCTGCAGCTTCAGCAGCCCCAGCAGTTCTTTCAGGTACCAACGCCCCACGGCTGTGTGGTTGAAGAAGCAGTGTTGGTCACGTTTCGGCTTCTAGAGTTTAACTACAAGCCGTATGTGACGACGTGTTGCATAATGCTGCTCAGCTTGATTACAGGTGGCTTCATCTGAACTGATTCATGATCATTTTAGGCATCCATCAGGAATCAGGATTCAGGAAAGGTTTATAGCCGTTATATGTTAGACATACGTGGAATTTGACTTGACGGTTGGTGCATGACGGATGTTACCACATGGTTACCACAGCAACAAGCTGCTGTGCAAATCTGTCAGAGATAAGTGTTATTTTCACTCTTAAATTTCATGCTCTGATGCAATCTTAAATTCATGAGGTCAGATACAGATTTTCTCCAGTTTACAATGCAATTTTCAATACCCCAAATGTTCTTACGATAATTAATAAAAAAGAAAAAAATGAATTACTAAACTAAATAATAATAATTTCTTTTGCGTGGTTCCGAGAGGAGCGTTCTGCAATGGGCCAAGGACAACATCGTGTCATGCAGCATTCATTCTCTCTCAAGAGTCTGCTGTCTTTCCACCAGCAGCTGCCTTCACTTTATTCTGCATTATTACAAAGCTACAGGAAGTTGAACCTCAGCCCAAACTGTTCTACTAATGTTTGAAAGGAAAATAATATGACGCTGCTGAGCCGCCGGTTGTTTAGAGACAGAAGCAATGGTTCATTAAGTATTTCCTGGAGGACACACTGTTGCAGTCACGGTCCTGGGTTTGTGTTCAGTCCCTTTGTTTTATTTTGAAGGTTCGCTCACGTGTCATGTCTGTTTTCACTGTCCAGTCTCACTGTGATTTCCCGCCTCTGTCACTGATTGCGTGACCCGGTGCATGGTGGGAAAGGCCCGTCGGTCGCCGTTTCAGCTGAAGGCAGCTGAAAAGTATCCGACTTGACGGCAGGTTCAATGCCGCCTGACCTCGTCCACTTTCCAGGAGAGAAGCGGCTCATCTCCGGCGGGCCGGGTCCGATACAGACGGATAAACCCTCCCTGATTGGTTCCACCTGTGTCTAATCACCGAGCTGTCCTTGTGTTAGGAGCCTGCGCGAGCTCCTCCATTCAATGTCAGATGGCTGTGTTACGTATTCGTACTACTCCCCCCTTGGTCCTGAGTCATTACTGGCCCGCGCTGTCAGTTTGGTTGCTTCACTTTCGATCAATTCCATGTGTCGTCCTGATATCACTAATCTAATTACACTCTATCTACTTTCGTATGGGAGACGAAGGGAAGTCCTCTCAGGCGTTTAACCCGATATCCACGCGTTAGCACCACTTGTTATCCATCGGAGTGAGAGATTAAGTCGGCAGCAGTCCAATGAAAACTCACGTTTCCTTTTGTGTCTACAGATGGCTCAAGGCCTCGTACACAGCGGATCTACTCCAGCATTCTTACACACCACTAATGTCCCGCAGCAGAGCGCTGTGGGATACATCCAGCAGCAGCTACCCCAGCAGCTGCCGCAGGCGCAACAGCCACAGGCGCATCAGCAACGAAGGCAGTACCAACATTCCCAAAACCAGGCGGCCAGTGTTTCCGACTTCCGAAATATGCTGACTCGGTAGCGCCGCCGGCCGCGGGTAGGTCGCCCGAGATCCCGAGGTCCCACGGTGCTGACGGCAGCACGGCGTGGCATTTGTGAGTGGGACCCTCCCCCCCCCCCCCCCCCCCCCCCCCCCCGACGTCGGGTTCTGTCGCGGGAAGGACGCCTGCAAGCGGAAGGGCTTTTGCTTTTAGGGACCTCACTCCTGCCGGAAGGCCTGGGTCGGGCACATCGCTAGGAGTGAAAGCCACCAGCACGGGTCATCTGCAGGACCCGAGGAGGGCCTGAGGGGCCGGGCCTCGAACCACCCGGCTCTGAATGAGTGGAACAGCTGGAACGGGTGGGCTAAAGCGCTCAACAAGACAACACTCCCACTCAAGAGTTTCCTTCTCAGTAAGTGTTTGCACTTTGGTCACCCCGCTGCCCCCCCCTCACAAAATGTAGAATATTTATTTTTGCCCCTGAACTAATATTCTATGTTCCCCGCTGATAACTGCTCGACCCGCCGCCCCAGCGACCATCCTCCCCTCTGTTTGGGTCTTCAGCTCCTCAAGGGCTCATCTCATGAGAAGAGGGGTTTGTGTACATTGTGGGATGCGGCGGGGGGGTCGAAAGGTCTACCTAGATTTTTAAAGCCTCAATCTGGGACTGCAGATGCCACAACAGACGCAACAGCTTTTTTCACAGAGAAAGGACGACGGAGCTCCCGATGAGCTGATGAAACTATTTGTGCCTTCCGCCGCGGTTCGTCCACGTTTGATGGAGGCGTCTGATCACAGGCTTTAAAAATCCAGCTCAGGTCCACTTGGAATGCAAAGTTCTATTTTCATAGGCCATCATTTATTGTTTTTCCTCATCAAACTCAAACAAACGACACCCTAAATTTGTAACGGATGTATTACAAATATTGATATATTGGCTGCTTTTTGCAACCTTCTGATCAGTGGGTCCACACACTTTTTGAACATATTTAATGACGGTAGCTAAAAATATTCATTTAACCATATACTGAAAGAACACAAATGACTTAAGTTTAAAACAAATGTTTATTTATTACATACAATATATATTTGAAACAATATATGGGATTAAGAAAGTAGTTTTGTATTGAACGGTTTTAATTGATTTGATGTGAAATACCATGTCTTAAGGTTAATCGTTTCATGTGCGTGTGGCCTCAGTCATTTAAGTACCTTGGACAAATGATCTGGGAGCTATTTTACTACCTGGATATCCGTGAATAGTATTACACGGTTTACTCCGCTTTCCTGAATATTTTGGTTTCATTCTTTATTTTTCTTGGTCCAACCCCCTGAGAAGTCACTACTTTTTTTCTGTGATCATATGACAACAAGAATATATGTATAATATTTACAATGCATTGCTTCCTGTTATAAATGTGATGAAAACAGAAACACCTGAAAGTATAGACCCTCTAATGCACTTTTGTAAAGCATTTCGACATGGTTTTGGAAGTTCTGTCAGTATGTCAAGATGTTACAATCCGTTTGTTGGACTTTATCATTTGAACTTCAAACTCCATCTTCAAATTAGCGGCTGACGTACTTTTTTCAGCTCAGCAGGAAAAAGCTCAACGGACGCTGCTGTTCCTCTCGAGCTCGCTGACGCTTGGGGTCGGCGGTGGGGACGTTTAAAAAAAGAAGAAAGATAAAAAAAGAATGTTAATTTATACTGCTTTGTTTCACCCCTGATGTACCGTGTATATAGAGATGTATTATAAGCCGTTGGGTCATGTCAATAATATGGAGATCATTTTTTAATTTCCTTACATTCCTCCAACCGTTTATCTGCAGTATTTTTATCTTTTTTTAAAGGTATCAGAAATGTCCAGTGGGCGCAGAAACATAATGATTAAACACAGAAATCTGTGGAGTGAAAGGCCGTATGTTGACCTGGATCATAGAAAAAAGAAGTATGACATAAAGCTGAAAGCATTTTATTTTATTTTTCATTCTTTGAAGTTGAATGAGTTTCACTGGTTGCGCTTTTTAAAAAAGTGCAATTGTTCATTATCCAGATGTTTTTGATGTTTAAGGGACGTCTTAGTGTGTGTGTTTCTATACATCCACATTTGTTATAGCAGTTGTTGTTCTTACCCAGCAGCTCAAAGGTGCCATCATTTTATTTTTTACTTTTCCCGCATTTTTCAATTTCAATCACTGAGAGAAATTGAAAGATACTTGTTTTTAGCATTTCCAACCATTCAGTAAAAATCCCCTCTGATGTGGTTTTCCATTTAAAAGCATCAGTCATGTTTCTCTTCAAAATAACTGTTAGAATACTGGGATCTGCCTTGAAAAGGTGGTCCAGAAAAAAGGAGAATTACTTAAACCAAACAGCAGTCACGCTGTGTCTGCCACATGTCTGAATGCACAAGGATGCTTTTTGAAGTGTGTGTTGGTCCACAGACCTTATTGTAAAATGATAATTCCTCCACTTGTTCATCATCATCATCATCCAACTTTCAGAGTGCTTTTCTTCTTCAAGGGGTTTTCATTGAGTCATTGTTTCTTCGTGACATGTGATTCACATTTAACTTTTACTTTTCTGCTTTTGTAAAATAGCGACAGACACCTTAAATGGAAGCGTGGTGAGTTTGATCAGCTTCATGGGTGAGGTTTGCAGGATGTGATCCGAACAAACGTGGTGCAGCCATTTCTGCAGAAACAGCAATTAAATATATTGTATAATAGAATGTAAAAAAAAAAACGTGTAGACTATATATAGTTGTTTATTTTATGTCAAATAGATATTTATATATGTTTGTTAAAATTAAAGTAATTTTGTAACATAATGAAGTGTCTTATTAGAGGTGAGGCTCTGCGTGTCGAGGTGTTGCACAGTCACTTGTTTAGTTTATGTATTCACCATCAACATCATTTCTTTTAAAACAATAGTTTTTAAAGCTTAACAAATCAAGTTTACATTCTAAAATATCTTGACATTAACTATGGTATATAAATAACTATTTATAAATCAACCTGAATATTGTGAAATATTTTAAAAATAAATATTTTTAAACATATGTATGTCATTCTGAGCGAACTCTTTACATCATAATAACGATGTATGTACAGGAATGTTTCTCTACTGTGTTCTTATTGTAAAAAGCCGTGTTATCTTCGTACTGGTAATCTACGAAAAAGATACAGACGAGAAAGCTTTGGTTGCAGTACTTGTATACAATATTGTGCAACAAGGTTTCAACACATTTCTCACACAGCAGAGGGCCGCCCATTGGAGCCACTGTCACACCTCCCTGTGATTTCATCTTCACACAGACTCATTTAATGTCAACCATCCCAAAAAAAAGAAGAAAGACACCATTCGCTTTTCAAAATAACAATTCACAGTAAACACAGTAGAATTAAGATGGTTAGAAAACATAGTTTCATGTATTTGAGCATTTTAATTGACTGCAGATTAACATCTCACTCTCTTGAAAAACATTATTAAAGAATGCTGTGATATTTACTTTACATATGGAACGAGTAATAATATAATTTACGGAAGAAAATTTAAAAAATAGAGACTTGATCCAAAAAATGTTCTATTTCAATCAAAAGACCAATGACAAGAGGAATGTCCCATGCTGGTGTTAATTGAGAGAAACCTCGGCCACTTGGTACAGCTTATTGATCACAACCTCCACCTCGTCACCACCCAGATGGCAAAGGTCCAAGACGCACACCACATGCGCGTCCTCCAGCTCCGCGGCAGTCGCCAGGACCTCCTCTACGAGACATACATCTGTCACATCAGTTTCTAAACGCATTGCTGTTGTAGTAGTGACAAAAGAGATTCAGCACCCCTGCCCCCCACACACACACACACACACACACACACATTCCACTAGTGTGTTTGCTACCTGGCTCGGGAAGCGTTGACTCGCTGCTGCTGGCGGTGTCGTCGAGTGGACAGAAGAAGCCAGACGAAAGGCAGGACAGCATGGTGTTGCCGTGGGGATGCTGAGGAAGGCCGACCGCCCTGGGCTCGTCTGAGCTCCCCACGGGCAGAAATGCAGCATCGACGGCTATCTGCTGGTTTATGCCTGTCAAAACAAAGGAGACTGAGGTAAAAGGTAATCTAACAACCAAAAAAACATGCGGCCCTTTTTAAGAAGGTTTTTGTGGATCCAGAGCAACTCTTTAGGACACCAGCGGTCAGATCAGAGTAATTACACGTTACCTAGTATTGTTACTCGGTAGTACCCAGGATGCACGGCGGGAGCAACGACCTCTGCGTCCCGCATTGCCGTCCACCGCGTCGCTTGAAGGTTGCTCTGCTGCAGGAGGACGTCCTTTTCGTCAAACGCGAACCTCCGAGACACGCTGTCCCGGTACAGGCCGCCTCCAACCAGATGTTCAGACACTTCCAGCCGTCGCTCCGGCCAACCGCTGCTCTCCCAAGTCATCCCTTCAGAGTTTGATGGAAACAATCGTCAGTATCGGGACACAACGCGGTGCTGCCGGAGCTCCAGGAACACACCTGGATTTGGGTTTTGCAGCTGTTGGCGGCATTCCACATCCTGAGTCTCCTCAGACCCAGAGGCACTCTCTTCTTCTTCTTCCTCTTCTTCCTGCTCTTGTCGTTCCTCTGTATGTCTCCTGGAGCAGAAACAAATGAGCTCAGAATGCTTGGTCTGGATTACTGGTGAATGCTACCAGCTTGATCTGCAGTACCTTTTTCCCAACACGCGGACACGATTCAATGTGGACCGTGTGGCTTTTCTGGGAAAAGAATAGTGTCATTAATGGATTAAAACATTCCTTCTCGCCACAAATGTCAATTTTATTGATACACTCTGAGATCAGTTGGTCCGGAGTCGAATTGTACCTCGTTGGAATTCTTCTTTTCCTTTCGCTTATTGAGATTTTCTCAGCAGAGTCCGATGTTTGGCTGGCTGCCAGAGTCTGCTCAGCTGTTGAGGGATGGCTGTGTGCGTCTGGTACCGGAACGCGTTCACACACTTTAGTAGAAACATCCTCCGCCTGCATAAAAACAGTTGATTTATGGCCAGTTTTAAAAAAGGCTTCTCTTGGAGAGATTGCTATGAAATAATGGGCGGTACCTCTTTCTCTTCTGTTCCTCCAGACTCTGTGACCTGCAGGCCTTTCATGTAGCGCACTGCTGTGATCTGTCCCTGAATTGCAACCGTTTTGTGTTCCCTATATTGCAAGCTCTCTAACTCCTTCTTCAGGTCAGCCGCAGCAACCAAAGGAGGTTGACCTGCAGACGGAGAAGAGAGGTTTTACAGTAACAAAAGGTGGTAGGGTATGTTGAACTCAACCCAACAGGACAAACCAATCAGTCTATAAATAGGTCATTTAATAATTCGTCATTAGTCTTTTTATTATTACATAATAGCTTTTACAATTTCAAAAAATAAAAATGTAGAAAGAATGATTCATCTGGACTGTAAGGTTCACTGGCAGAACTGCAGGAAAATGCTGACAAAGATTCTATTTTTTCCTGCCTCCTACAAGACAATGAATCACACGGTTCAGTAACAAAGAGGAGTTCATGTTTTTGTGCACTGAAATTATAAAAATGAAAGAAAACTGGGACTAATCAGACTATCAATTTTATAATAACACAGACATTTTCCATTTTTCTTTTTCTTACTTGAGGCCTCCGCCACTGACTGCGTGAATTTCTGAGGGGGCCGAGGGTAGCAATAGTGACCTCCAACAGCAGTCTTCTGGAGGACAACGCTGTCCTTCAGAGTTTTGGTCCACTGGATGAAGCTTTTCACTCTGGGGTCACCCACGTACGGCTGACCTTTGTGATAGCCTGGTGGGGAGACGGGTGATACAGTGATTAATAGACTATCCACATAGAGTCTGTGTGCATTGTCACTTTCATTGAACGACATAAGCATGAACTTTAAATAAAATGGCGTATTCCCTATGATCGCCCCCCCACACAAAAAAATGTCCACTTCTTAATGTAAAATGAATCAAGCTTCCTGCTAAAAACTCCGTCAACGTCGAGTTTAAAGAAAAAACATATTTGTTTACAATAGCTAACACAGCACGTGATGCATTCCATACATCTTTAAATGTCATCGTTTTGAATTACATTTTTATTGCTCAGATTGTCATTTGCAGAAATTACTTTTATTTAAAAGTCGCCCCCAACAGATTCTTTTTGATGGACTCCTGCAAATAATAATAAGCGAGGGTTTTGAGTGGAAATACAGACGTCCTACGCTCCCCGCTGTGAAAGGTTAGCATA
Organism: Pungitius pungitius; assembly: GCF_949316345.1. Taxonomy (NCBI): domain Eukaryota; kingdom Metazoa; phylum Chordata; class Actinopteri; order Perciformes; family Gasterosteidae; genus Pungitius; species Pungitius pungitius. Next base: position 8,093,851 of record NC_084915.1, on the reverse strand, counting down.
CCGTATGTGACGCACACAGAACGTACATTTCGTTACATTTCTGTTCGTTATTGGAACTAAAACCATTTGTGTAATGTGTGTTACTATTCGTGTCCAGTAGGTGGCAGTGCAGCGCTATGGTTTCGCCTCACGGTCATAAACCTGACACACGTTTTTCTGAGGTTAGTAACTAATAAAGTGGACCAAATATAAATTGGTACTGTGTTTTGGAGATTTAGAGACATTTTTAAAGATTACTTGGTTTTGTTTGGTAGCTACGCTGTTTGAAAAGACTGAGTTAAGGGTTTTATTCAAAGTAACAACAGGTATGTTGAGTAAAAGTAATGAGTTGTCTAGGATAGCGATGTAAGCCTTTACGGTTTTGTTTAGGAATTGAATGTATTTCTGCAGTGGGTTGTCGGGTAAAGATGGAGCAACATGTGGAGATGATCTCTTTCACTGTAATTGTGAAATAAAATAGCTTGAGAAGACGCTGAAAATAACAATTTCTGTTTGTCTCAGGCACAAGTCTGTCATCAGGCTGTCATAATGAGACCTGTGACCTTTACGTTTCTGGCAGACAAGTGTTCCCCACTAGCTGCATTCAGGTTCCAGCTGAGCTAGGCTTGCATAGACTTGTTCTCAACTACATTTAAGTTCCTGAGCTTATGAAAAGTTTCCTTAGATTTACAGGATATTTTCAGCCTACACACCGTTACAGCTGTGCTAACCTGTGATGAACGTCTCGGTCTCGCAGCTGCTGGTGAGGTAGGGCGACGAGCCTTCCACTTGACAAACTCTCATCTGAGTGCACACCAGGTAGGTCACTGCGGCAGAGAAGAAGTTGTATCGGACAGGTTTTAAAGGAAACAAGTGTGACAGCAGAGCAGTTGGATGGGAGCCGACGCCGTCGACCTACTCGGGCATATACGACTGAAGACTTCTGGTTGGGAGGAGGAAAAAACCTCCAGAATAAAAGGGCGGTCAGACGATCCGTCCACCGCGTGGATCCAGCGATAGGTCCAGTATTTTTCCGGGCCTAAAGAAGGTGAATATGGTCAATCGGCAAAAAATGAAATAAAATCAGCAGCTTTATTGAGTTTACAAAAAATGATTTCCCTGTCACAGATAACGTGGACATATTTTACCCTTGGTCCCTTTACTCTTGACTCTTTCAACACGACCAACAAACGTGACCAAACCGATGACATCGCACGCAGAATTGCTGGGCATGTTTTCCAACTCTGACCTGCAGAAAACGTAAGTTGTTTTAAAGTTTAAATGAAAACTTTAAGGAATAGCCATAGCAAGTTTTGTGTTAGTTGCTGACAGACAAACTGTTCATTACCTGGTCATGAATTGGTAGGAAACCTCGGGCAACGCCCACTGAGGCAGTACACTCTTTGGTGAGACCACAGTGATGACTGAAGTAGGGTTGTGAGGGTTCAGGCAGATTTCTTAGAAAAACACATACAGAGAGATTACATTTACGCCTGGCGTAGCCTCCGGTTCAGCAGTTTTCAAACAACCTGAAAAAAATGAATTCGTACATACCTACAGAGTCAAAAGTCTTCATTCTGTGGTGGTCCATTTGGGGGTGTGATCGTTTGGTATAACTCTGCTTCAAGGAGTAATTCTGGATGTACAACACGGTGCCTACGGTGAGTCTCTGGTAAAACTCAAGGCAAAGTTCGTTCCAAAGCACAAGGGACATTGTCCCACTCTGGTCGGCCACTTCGAAGTACGCCTGGAATATTACAAAGGACAAAAATAAAGTGAAAAAATATACACAACAAAACATGCGGGCGTGAGATCTTCGTCCTTGCTCCAAATTCTTATGAAGCGCAAACTCACCAGATAAGGATAATCAATCTTGAGCCCAAACTTCCCATAATACCGTAACCTAGATTTCTGTATTATCTTGACTAGGAGAGGGAGAGGATTCCATGTCTTTTTAAAGCAGGACTCCAGACTACACAGCAGAGTGATCTTGGACACTGTTGAGAAAAAGACATTTAGAAAACATCTTCAGGATCTCTCCAAATTGGCATGCAAAATTAATCTAAAAAGCATTTTGTAAGGAGAGGCAATAGAGTGACTAATTATGCCGGTGTCACACAAATATTCTAGACTAAATGTTTATGATGTAAGGCTCTTATATTGTGCAGATCATCAAACTGATGACAAATATTGTTAGTTATGCATCATATCCAAAATCCCCAAAGTATTTTTTTGCATAGACCTATTGCTCAAAATTCCATCCTGAAAATGATGCTAAATCGGTCGAACATGTTGTGACATCTGCAGGCTGAAATCATAAGTATAGGCATAGTAGATGCGCATGTAGATGCGCGAGAGAGGCCTCACCGTCCAGCACCGTGTCAGATGGGGCAGACCCGGATGTCCAGCCATCCCCCTCCGGGTCCTCGTTGTTCCACAGAGACAGGTAATGCCTGCGGCTCACCTGAAGGGGAACATCACTCTGCAGCACCGCACTCCTCTCCATGCCGCGCTTCACCAACATGGGAAGCAACGCGACGTCCTTTACGCGCGACAGGAGAGCAGACCTGCGCGCGCCACAACGCAGATTCTCGATGCAGATGTAACCGTGTCCCAGTCTCCTCTCGCTGTACACGAACGAGCACTGCGTGATGCCGATCTCGCTCCCTGTCCGCAGCCGGTTCGTGTGCACCAGGTGGTTCAAACTCGGGTGAACGACGCATTTGACTCGCCAGACTCCGTCAGTGACCGTCACGTCGTAGCTGTAGCTGTCGAGTTGTTGCCCCTCGGTTTGCTCACATAAGTACCGCTGAAGTGCGATGACGGCGACGGGTGCCGCCGCTGCCGCTTGGGGGCTTGTTTTCAGGCACTGTGTGGAGCACAGCTGCTCCATCGTCCGCTGGAGGAACGACGCACAGGGAAGCTCAGCGAGCGACGAAGCACAAGAAGAGGGATCCTCCATCATGGACAGCGAATGCTAACTCAAGCTAGCTGCCCCCCAGGTTACCTCATGTTGGATAATTGGCTAACGTCAACTAGCTTCTGTCCCGCGTTGAATAGTTGGTGGTAGTCGTCGTCTCTTCTCGATGTTGTTTGACCACAAAACAAGCTAACGTTATGGGTGGATAGCAGTTAGCCACTAGGCTAACGAAGACAGGATACCGTTAACGTTGCAAACACCCCGCGTGCTGTTTGAACGCGTCACTACATGCCTTGAACAGCTAAAAGAAAGAAATTCTAAAAAAGATTTTTTTTACATATCTTATGTCACCGTGTCGATGTTTCAGTCTGAGCTAAAACTACCTGACGGATGTAAACAAGAATTAGTTAACGGTATTTTTAAAATCCGCGCTGAGCCGGATCTGACGTCATCAGAGCGACCAGTGAGATGTTTGCCGAATGGTTTGTTGATCAATTAAAAGGTCATAGCCTTTTTAAATCTATACATTTTAACTATTTTCTTGCACCAGGGTACAAACATCTGACTATTTATTCTTACACTAACACACTCACATTATTGAGATAATATGGTATATCATGCAATGTATTTTCTTTATAGTTTTAATATCACTTTCCTCTCTGTATTTTGACAAACAATTCATAAACTATCAGCCTTCCGTGTAGCTTAGTGCTGAGTATCATGCCGTTATGTGTGAAATTAAGTGGAGGCATAAGTATTCAGATCATTTATTTAAGTTAAAGCAGAAAGTACTGAAAAAGTAATGAATGTAAAACCTTATGTAAACGTGTGCGAGTGTCAGCTAAATTTACTTAAAGTATCTAAGTAAAAGTACTTGTTCGTTAATTTTGTACTTTCCTCGCCCATTTGTGACATCAACCCTCCTTAGTTCAAATTACCACCTACTGCCCCCTGCTGGCCTGGGACAGAATACATCTTTGATCAACTTAAAAGTTACAGTGAAACCGCATTTTCAGTTCATTTTACGTTAAAATATCTATATGTAAAATTTTTACAATATCAAAAAAAGTCTCTAAGTACAAGTATATATCTTGTTTGGAAAAAATAGATTTTTCTCTCTTCTGTGAAATAAAACACGATTGAAATAGTGATTGAAATGCTTTAACAGGAACATCTTTAGTCCAACTTTTCTTTTTTTTGTGCCTGAATCATATACATCAAGTTTGAGTCTGTTTATTTGTAGTAAATTGTGATAAGTATGTGCTTTTAAATGCCTGACTTAGTTCTCATGAAAATTGTCATTTTTAAAAGCATTATTATATTATTTCTGTTTATTATTTGAAGGTAAGATGTCTTAATAAAAGAGAAAGTGAGTAAACACTTTAAAACAGGATCAAAATATTAGTTGAAAAACAATCAAACTGTTTGTAAGTCAAAAAGTGATTAAAAAACAGTGATGATTCTTTGTGCTCAAAAGAAAAGAGGAATTTATTTGGTTTAGATTACATACCAATTTATTTTAATTTAGTGTCATAACCTTGCGATGTAGTTCCTCATGTCCTCCTTCCTGTCAGAGAGAGAGAGCAGTGTAGAAATTTGGATGACAAATTACTGAATTATATTGTTAAATGATACAGTAGTATAATGCTAATTATTTACATTATTTAAATACATAACCTCACCCGTCCTCATATAACAAACGTCACCCATCATGGACATGCTCTCACATCCGAGCAGATTCTTTGTGTAGTATTACGTTTCTTTGCAATTCAATTTAAAATATATATTTTTTTATAATTTATACAGTTGCATTTCGGTTGTTGCATCTGGTTACATTTAATTGCTAAAGGTAAATACTTCTAAACTCTTATGTTTCAAATGCACATTCTGGTCCTGTAATTTGGTCTTTTTATAGGATATTGTACTACATTACATAATCTATAGCTTTCTAACCATCTCCGTTCAAACATTGTTTTTACAGAAACTGCAGTCAGTTAATAATATTGTTAAAATTCTTTTTTCAGTGGATTTAAAACCTTTAGAATTAATTCTTGGACCTTTAGGGGGCAGCAGAAATTCAACCAAACTGCATATGATTATCAGTTGATACCAGTTTAATTGTTAGTTATACTGATTTGTCATTTACAAAGATACAAAATTTGAATCAATTGTTTATCTTGCCTAAATTGTCTTTATATTTAAACAGTAGCTGAAACAGTCACACAGGCATTTTTTTTTGATTGACTTTGTGTAGTTTTACTATCACTTTCCTTGAACTGTTCTCCACTGATTCATACAGTTTACAGTCTTCGGTATATCTAAATGCTGACTATGAAACAACGAGATAAACTATAAAGATGTGGAAGAGACTGCAAGATAGTTCGGTCCAGTGCAGCATTTCACAGCAACATACTGCTATACCATTTTAATTGCGTAACACAATTGCAAAGACAAAATTATCTTTTTTTCATAATTAACTTGAACAATCTCCCAACGGATTTCTGAGAAAACTATGCAATTATCCAGTAATTTCCTGCAAACTAAAACTAAACTATTCTACAGCTTATACCATTACCATGCAATTTAATGAGTATCGTCGGCCTTCGCTACATTGCTGAAACCTTGTTCAAAGCTGATCCAATTTGTGATACAGATCCCTGATCCATAATGGATTCCACCTGCAGATCAGACGGAGAAGGGACAGTTCCTCATAGACAGAAATAGCCTACCGCCATGTCAGCTCCTTAGGAAAATGTTATTTATAGGCATTAATGGATATGTTTGATAGTCTCTAATAAAAATGTGCAAACATGGCAGTGTGAATTGTATTGTCTTCCTATGAAAAATTAGAATTATATGGTTGTGTATTATCTTAAGAGGCCTGATTGTTGGACTGTTGTTAAATTTGAGAAGGTCGTCTAATGTATAAAGCTATTTGAGGCATGTGGTAAAGAGTATATGTAGGTCTCCTTTCTTACTATGTTTCTCCTAGAAGTGGGAATCCAACATAAGATAATCTAAATCTGTCCAAAACATATTCCATTTATCCTCAAATGCCCCCTATTAACTGTCTGCACCAAAAGACTTCCTTGAAAGCTCGTGTTGAAATGATCCCTTCTGAGTTTAGAGCAGTGCATCAAAGAGGTGTTGAAACCCGCTGTTAAAACCCGCTTGTGGTTTGGGTGTAAAGCTTAGAAACCTCATTGGATAAACAAAAAAAACAACAACACGATAGCAGCAAAATAAAATTGCTAACACGTGAGAAAAAAGTTTTTTTTTTAACCTCACGTGACTCAGGAATCAATACAACCTAATCCTTAAACCCGTCGACCCTCACCTGTGTAGTATTATAAGCCAACCGCTCCATCCACTTGCACATAATGCGCTCTCTTTCTCTCTCTTTCTCTCTCTCTCTCTCTCTCTTTCTCTGTAAGTGTGATGCATTTTCTCTACTTCCTCCTTTTGGAGTGGCTAGGCTGAATACCAGAACACAGGATATGCTTGACAGTGCTCTCAGTTCCACAGCAGCAGCAGCAGCAGCAGTCGTGAGGACGACGCGCTCTGCAGTCGAGATGAGTGCTGGGGATGTGGTCTGCACCGGCTGGCTCATCAAATCTCCCCCTGAGAAGAAATTAAAGAGATTTGTGAGTAGGAATACACACCGAACACCGGTTATGTCCTCTGCCAGCAGTAGCAATGCCAGGTTGTGCTGCCGAGCCTTGTCTTGTGTGTGTGTGTGTGTGTGTGTGTGTGTGTGATACGGCGTGGAATGATGATTTAGAAAAAGACTGTGGGTTTGTATGCGTTTCTTGAAATGATCTGTAATCCTATCACTCTTCCTCGTTTCTACAATGACGCCTCGCTCTCCCGTTCTGTCTTGTGGAGGCACTTCATAGTTATTACAACAATATCAACATGTCAAAGACTGCAGATGTCCTTCAGGCAAACTGGGAATGACTCCTACAATAAGTATATGCATTTGCGGATACCGACAGCAATGTTTTTGTGGTAGTTGGGGAGGGAAGGGGGGGGGGGGGGGGGGGGGGGTCATGTGATAATGCTGGGCTGGCCACTCGGCCCCGTGTGTATGTGGTGTTTGTGTGATGAGCGTGCGCATTGTGAAACATGGGAAGTAATGTCAGTCAGACAGACTTGGATGACGAGCAGAAATAGTCCAGCTTTATGATGGCTGTTTGCACTTCCCCTGTACCAGTAGAGGAGGAAGACGGGAAGGAGGAGGAGGAGGAGGAGGAGGAGGAGGGTAATTTGTCAACACCAGTGCGGGGCCGGGTGGGTGGGAAGTGTGCATAGATGGGGTGAGAAATACACTTATTTTAGCACAGTATGCAAATCCTGTACATTCCATGTGTTTCCGACTGTTTGTTGGGGCAGACACAGCGTCTGACTCAGTATTCAAATGTCGAGCATGTGATGCCTCTTTATCACAGACAAATGAACGCTGCCGCTCGATGGCATCCTCAAGGGAAATGCAAATCTTTATACATTAGCATTAACCCTAAAGAAAACAGCGTTCAAGGCTTTAATAGAATAGAAAATAGCCTAAGAAATATTGTTATAATAATAATAGGTTGTTTATAAGCATCTAATATTTCTTTCGAAGTACTGTTGTTAACATAATTTCGAGACCTTTGCAAATGGATATAGTTTTTTTACCGTCGGAAAAGCACAGTTCTAAATAATGAAATCAATGATTTGACTTTTGGGAAAAAGAATATCTGGACATAAAGTTTACTTCACGATCATCTTGTGGATTACATTGGCTCAGTAGCCACCAGCACTGACCACCTACATAATGACAACCTATCAAACGTCATCAACGGAGGAAGTAGGTGTAGAATAAACTAGTCCTTGTCTTCTAATCCTCAGGTTGCTGTTTTGGATCATAGTTGTATTAAACATGCAGGGCATCTACAGTGGGGAACCTTATGGGCTTCGGCTTGCAGGTAACAGAAAGAAAAGATTACCATGTGACCTTAATGAAAATAGTGAAACCTACTTAAGTGCTCTGTCTTCCCTTGAGAAATGCAAACAAACCAAAAATGTGGGTCTGCTTCTACTTTCCCTTTTATTTACACATTTCAAAGCTAAAACTTTCCATGTTCCAACCACCCATAGGATCCGATAGCCATCTGTCTAGTTACGGTTTCCTCCTAAACTCGACCGTGGTATTCGCTGTAAGTCTAACCATTTCCTGGTATAAACACATTTTACCAACTGACTTGTGCAGAAGCCATTACCCACACACAGGACAAAGAAAAAGTTTGGTTTTAAATTCACACCACAAAATGAGTAGCCGACAATGCACCGAGCGCCACAAAGCCAGGAGGTTAAAAATGATGCATCCAGCATACTCATGAATTCTTTTATTATGAAATATGACACCATCACAACTGGGATGAAGACAGAGTTCTCAGACATGGACATATTGCAACGAGATCTCAGGAACTATGACAACCTGCTAAGTTTCCGTTTTCAGCAATTCGCTTATAAATATATCTCTTGGTGCGTTAGACCTTTTCTGCTAAACACAACTTCCTCTTCTCTGTACTGCTGGGAAAATTGAGTTGAGGTTCCGCTTACTAACAGAATCAAAAGCCACAAAAACAGGTTGAAGATTGCTGTTGCGATGAGGAGATGTGATTCCCATGACTAGGAGGACAGAGGCTAGTGTTAGAATCATGCAGTACTGTGAATAATACTACGCAGAAAGGAAATAAAAACCCTTTTTGCTCCCCCGTTTTCTCCTGCAGGCGTGGAGAAAACGCTGGTTTGTGCTTCGAAGAGGTCGAATGAGCGGCAATCCCGACGTGCTGGAGTACTACCAAAGTAACAACTCCAAAAAGCCGATCCGCACCATCGACCTGAGGGAGTGTGAGGTGGAAATGCTCAACGGGCAGCTCCGGATAAAGCGGGACTTCCACGGGAAGCACCTCTTTGTGGTCAAGACCTCATCTCGCGTTTTTTACCTGGTGGCCAAAACTGAGGAGGAGATGAACAACTGGATCAGCAGCATCAGTCAAATTTGCCAGTTTGCGAGCCTGGAGGATGCAGGTAAACATTCACCACCACCACCACCACCGCCGCTGCTGCTGCTATACACACATACGCATCAGCCAGTTGCTGTTCAGCCGATTTGCCGCGCTGTTGCAGAAGACCCCCTTTTTTGACCCCACGCAGGAAGTGGCGAACTGAAAATAAAACTTGGTCAGAACAAGAGCCTTTATTTGGTGGTGTGTAGTTCACACAATAGTCAAAGGTGCAATTTCTTTTGTCTTGCGGCAAAACATGTTCAAATTGAAACTTCGGACAATCATTTGGGCGTCTGCTGTACTCAGAGTTTTTGTGCTTTGTCAAACCTAAAGATGTTCATTCTTTATTTCAACGGAATCCAAAGATGTCAGTTTGCGGGAACATTTATAAAATGATGCAAAATCTGCAATATAGCCATGGGTTTTTGTACTATTTTTGTTTTCTTTGTTAAAGTGCGGATTGTCTTTATTTTTTTAGCTGAAGGGAGATTTCAGGGGAACTTTGAGATTTGAATAAGTTGTATTCCATATATCTGCATGTGGTTGGAGTGGCGAGCTTCAAACTAATTTTCTTAACTGCAAAGTACTTCTAAGCACTGCATGCTTGATACAGGGCTGTGGTCTATTTTCATAGATTTCTCTGTAAGTGAGCGAGAAACGATTCCACGTCATGACTTTGTGGTTGAAACCACGCGATGCTTATCATACTCTGTCTTCTTTTGACAGCATCAGCAACACCAACAGCGAATAGATGCTGCATTATTCTAGAATGTTAACATAAAAATGTAGAAATATTTAAAGTGTGCGATTTAATTATTCCAGCTGTGAAAAACCTTTGTAATTGTAACTTCTCTTCTCCTCTGCAAGCAGCCTAATGTGTGTGTGCCACATTGGAGGAAATAACAGCAGAGCAACTCATTCAAATGAACAGATAATTCGATTTTAAAATGAATTCTGCATTCAAACTTTAAAAGTCTATAATTGACGGCATTGTGCCAATTAAAGACTATTCCGACAGTATTCCTGTGGAGTTGACAATTATGACTTCTTCTGCCAACGTGTACACTCTATCAATCTGTTGTCAGACTCATGCTGCTGTGACCTTTGCTCCACTGCAATGTTTTGTGAGGAAATGCAGAAACGTGTCTGTTGGAACACTGTCCTCTGTGTGAGGGAGATAGAGCAATGTGGCTGATATGCTGTCCTGCACGTTACTCGTGTGCTCTCAGAGGAAAAAACACACCCAAGCAGTCGATTTATGATGCAAAATGATACTTTGCACACTAAACACTTTGAGACAGATTGTTGTACTTTAGAATAATATTACGCCGCATTAAAAAGGTTTTTGTGAGGTTAGGACTGCTTATATCTCAAAAGGTTTCTGTGTCGCAGCACCTCATAACTTTTGCAGTAGTTTATAAAAGGGTTGTTCTGATCTAGTAAGGGTAGCAAACGTTTTATGAAACATGAGAACATGCAAGACTTTGGTTTCCCCCCCACACCGCCGCCGCCACCCCAACGTGGCTTTGCAGGGAGAGCCTTGACTCGGTGACCTTGAAGGAAATGGAATGAAACAAATTTCTAAATAAGAGCCAATCCGACTAAAACATTTGAGGATATATCAACAAAAGAGGCAACAGGGCTCTACTTTCAAGGTGAACGGTAAAAAAAAAGAAGAAAGAATGATCATTCCTCTTTTCAAATTCACCTGCTTCGTTACCGCTGTACTGAAAGTTAGTGTTCGGGTGGGGGGGAAACCTGCATGTGCGTTTGCTTTTAGTTTGCAACCTTTAGCCAGTCATCTGTGTCAGCATGATGACAGTTTGCTTAGAACTCTCAAGTAACATCAGAAAAAACATTCAGAAAACTCTCTGCTTTGCTTGGTCTCAACAGAAAGTTCAGAAGAGGGCTTTCCTCACACCCCCACATCCATTCATCCGTCTCCCGACAGCTCTGACCGAATGTCCCTGTCGAGCCACCCAGATTCCAGTTACCCGCTGGATTACCTCCTCCTCTCGCAGTGTGAGACGGGGAGTGTAAGCACTTCTAGGTATGTACAATCTGTGAAAGCTTTGGCACAAGACGAAAGGACTGCAGCTTCATGTCGAACAAATGCAATGTTTTCATTCCCCCCCCCCTCCCCCCCGTCTTTGTAGACAAGACAGCTTTTCAAACTCGGAGATCTCTCTGGACCAGAAGTCATCGGAAGACCCCTTCAAGGACATCGTCCCCTCACCTCTTTACACCGGGTCCTTGGGATCCTCCAGTTTTCATGCCAGCCCGAGCCCCTCTTTTCTCCTCCATGGAAGGTCGACGAACCCTCCTTTCAGCGCTCCATGCGCATCCGTGGCTCTGCCGTCCTCCTCGTCCTCTCCCGTGGGTCAGGGAGCCCAAAGTATCTTCCGGTTCGACAAACCTTATTCTTCGGCGTCTTGCGAGGCCACGAGTGACAGACATACGCCTCCTGCGCTGCCTCCCAAGTCTAATAATCACCCGTCGGAGCAGCTGAGTGATGACGGAGCTCACAGGCCGAGGGCAACGGGTGCACAGCATTTCTCAAACCAACCTGCGGTGTTTCTCCGGAGGACCTCTTTGACAAGCCTGGATCACTTCAGAATTGGTATGTCCTCAGTTGGAACGATCATACATCTTCATATTGATAATTGCTGATTGTAAAAGTTTCCAGTCAATCATCCTTTTTTTTTTTTTTTAGCAAATGCCGATAGCAGAGCGATGAGAAACCGGAGGCAGAGTCTTAATCTGGTAAGATAATCATCAACCGCAGTTTCAAGTTGCCGAAAATCTTATGCTTTTGGAGTACCTTGATCATTTTGGAGATATACTTCTGTTTTCTTGCCGAAGGTTAGATGAGAGCATGGATTCCCCTCTCACCACGGCCAGGAAAGCTTAGCTTAGCACCAAGCCTACTAATAGTATCTCAGTTGTTTAATCTGTAAAAACCTTCCTGGAGTTTTCTCCCGGTTTAATATTCGCTACGGCCAGGACAGCTAGCTTAGCATGCCAAACTCAGAGTCTAAGGCAACCTCACACCTACTCGGGGAAGTCGTAGGATGTGGATTTTCTTCTTGCAATAAAATATTAAATTAATGAAGGAGGTAAACAAAGTTTTCATTGGGTGCAGTCAGGCTTGTTGTTTTCAATGCTAAACCAAGCTTGGTAAATTCAAATTTAGTGTACAGATAAAGAGAGGGAACATAATGCTCATCTAGCTCTTTAATATTTCACACTATTCTTCCAAAAAGGAAAGAAAGAACGAGAAAATTCAACATTTTAGCAACCCGGGGGAAAGTATGATTTTTCTATTAAACAGTCAGAATCATTTGAAAGATTCGATCAGCACATTAAGATTCTACAAACAGCGGCCTTAACAAAACGTGAAGCGAAATGACAAGAGAGTGACCTGGTGACCCTTTGTCTTTCATCAGCCCCGTGTAAATACCACCCGCGTTCAAAGCTTCCAGGACGAGTACGTGCCCATGACTTCCCCGTCTCCCTCGGTCAGCGCCACTGATGGTGATGGCTACATCCCCATGAGCCCCAGGACGCTCGGTTTTACGAGTACAAACTGCAACGGCGAGTCCCCCGCGGCGCTCGGACCCCTGACGTGTCTACCTGGGGATCTTGAACCGCCCCCCGTTCACAGGCATCTCAAGCCTCGCCTGAGGAGAAGTGAGACTTCATGATATACACTTACCATTGTGTTGAAAATTGAGCTCGTATTTCTACTCATTTGATCATCTCTGAGGCTGTGGGTCCTCATTATGTTTGGGATTATGTGATCTTTGCTGCCCTTCAAACAGCGTTCAAAAATGGGTAAAATGACTGGAAATACTGACTCAATAGTCATTTGCATACATGTGCTAATGCAATGTCACTAAATGTTACACAGCTTTTTTCACATAACGATCATTAACGTTTGAATGCTGCCAGCGGCATGTTAGGGATTTACAACCAGTCCAGTAACTCTGCCCTTTTCTGGGTTCACAGCTCGACCTCCACCTCTTGATTTGAGTGGCCTCTCTACAATCACTGAGTGTCCAACTCATCTTCTTTTGAGCAGAGCAATGAATGAATCCTGGTGAGAGAAAAAAAAGTGTCTTTATCCTCAACGTGTGCCAGCAGGTTCCATTCATGTGGGTCGGGTTCTGCCATTTAGATTTCATTAAAACTCAGATTTTACCTTCAGATTATAACAAGTTGAATGTCATTTTTATCTTGTTTATAAATACGCTGACCCAGTATAACAGTAATTTCCTGCTTCTCGGTTTCTTTTTCCTCAAATTTTACAGCCAGTTGCCAATCTGACCTTCTTCCTAATTTTTGCCTCATGTTATTGCAGCTTTTCAGTAAACGGTGTTCCCCTTGAAAGAAGAATGGAGAATGGGGACAAACCAAAGGATGAAGACACAAACTGCCCTGCAATGGTAACTATTTACGGTCATAGCAACACATTTCAAACAATGCATATGTTTCTGACTTGTGTCCAAACACAATAGACAAGTTCATTGATACTCATAATGTAAGCAGAAATAAATAATTCTAGAAGTCTTCCTTGTAAAAAATTCTAAAAGAGAACTAAATCTTAGTCTTTTAATTATAGGACCATTTATAAGGATGGAAAAGGGCCATATCTTATAAATATGTCATCCATTTACACAGGAACAATTTAGTTAATTCTTTATTTAATCCCTTCTCTGCCAGGAGTCCAGGCCAACCTTCTCTCTCTCCTTTGATGGAATGCCTCAGCCATCAATGAGAAGATCTAACCTGGACTATTTGTCACTGGATTTCAATTCTGCGTCCCCGTCTCCTGTACAGAAGGTATGTTCTGACCAGATAAATGACGGAAAGGTACTGGCTCGCTATTATTGAGACAATATCTTCCTTCTTCTTTTTCTGCACCGTTGTGCAACCGTAGCGTCTGTAGAGAGTAACAGACTTCCTGACTCTTCTTAACTGGACAAAGACAATCTAGGACTGTGACACTGTTGATGTTACTTACCTTCCCCACCTAAATGCTAAAAGCTTTGTTGTTTCCAAAGCAAAGAGAGGAAGTGGAGAGACAACACCCAATATTACATTTTAAACATTTTAAAACAAATCTCCAGCCCACACGGGTAAGGTGTGACATCACAGTCCTTAACTGCTATCAGTTCCTCTGACCTGTATTATTACTATATCAATGGCCAAGTCAGTGCAAACTCCAAAGGGTTAAAGAATGCCACCAACTTGCCTGTGAGTTTATTTTAAAACCGCGTTGAATACATGTGGGGTAACATGGTTGTTTGCTTGTACGAGTGGAGCAGAACTATGTTTGTTTTGGATAGCTGTCACTCACTGTGTCCTCGTCTCTCCCTCTGTGTCCAGCAGAAGCCTTTTCTGTCGGATGAGTACAGAGTCGACTACGTGCAGGTGGATGAGAAGAAGACTCAGGCGCTGCAAAGCACAAAAATGGAGTGGACCGATGTGCGGCAGTCAAAAACATAAATGGAGCTAATATGATAAGAAAAAAGTCAATACCACTTGGTTTGACGAAGACCACAATACCACCAGCGAGGAGGACCCGAAAACAAATTTAAAAGCACTTTGAAAAACAGTCTTGAAATAAAAGTACAAGACTATGTGAGCAGTTTGATGATTGTATGTGCGGTGAGACACAATTTCACTGAACAAAATGTTTTCTCTCAGTTAATCAGTATTGTAAATAATACCAGATTTTGCACTGTAACATTTTCTACTGTAGCATTATTTTTTACCAAAGAGCTTGTTTTTTCTGCATCGTTAAACTTGCTGGAGATTTAATGTGAATATATTTGTAAATAAGACAAATATTTGAATGATGATTATTTTTACAGCGTTCTCCTTCTGATCATTCTGTCACCCACACTGAAGATTTTTTTTCACTGGTTTTGGTGCTGTCATTACTCCCAAGTGATTCTGGGCACATGTCATTAACATTATTCAATTCTTCAATATCACTGCTATTCAAAATGCAATGGAGGCAAATCATCATTATTGTCATGAACACTGTCAATGTTTTTTGGACATTTTTAATGTATTGTCTTTTGGTTATTTATTTAATTGTATAATCCCCCCCCCCCCCCCCCCCCCCACTGTCGTTTTCTATGTCTATGCGCTGTTAACTAATAATACAGTTTATATTTTTGATAAAGAATAATAAAAACTCTCTTAATACGTTTTCTTTTTCAATTAGGTCTCACCACAGGAAAAATATCCCATCTCATCGAGGTTCCCTCTTCCATACAAATATGTTAAACATAAAGATAGAACCATGGACCAAGCAATTGATCTAGATCGGCAGACAGTAATATATTTTCTACAATTATTTCCGAATGGATAGACGGGCATCTCGGAGAAGGAAATCTTCATCGTCTATTTTTTTTAAATTAATTAAATACGATTTTAATATATATTGAAACATGTATATTGTTTTCGAATTAAATGTTCATAACAATAAGTAAAACTAATGGCATTGCAGCATTATAAAACACTCGTTACACACGTAGGTTACCCACGCGGTGCGTCACTAGCATGCGCCGACAGTTGACGGGTCGCGAAAGGAGATTTGGGAAAATTACCCGAGAAGTCTGGAGTCACCGTCCGGTTTTCCTGCTACAACCATTAACGCAGTCCTGGTGTAGTTTACTGGTCCTCGCCACGGTGTGCTTTAACGTGTCGAACCCACGGCCACGCTCACACCGGTGAGTGGGGGGGGGTTTGGTGTGTGGGGCCTGGGGGAGAGGGAGGACGTTGTTACCGGGCTCCTCGGCTAGCTAACAAATGAATCCGTACGTGATGGAAGCTTTCCCCGGGGGCCCCGAGTCCACCGCCACGGCCGCCGCCGTGAACACCGAGTCAAAGTTAGGGTTAGCAGCAGCCATGCAGTGAAGAGGTAACTCCGTCTTGTGGTCGGGAAGGTGGTGGTGGTGGTTGTGGTGAAGGGGGGGGGGGGTGCAAAAAACCACGCCAGCTCCGTGCTGCGTGGTGAGTTTGTTTACCTCGCGACCGGGTCTACGTTTGTCCTCCATGACGTTATTGAGCTAACGTCACCGTGCGTTATCGTTGCTGAGGCTCTCTGCTGTAGTTGAGCCCCCATCCAACGCTGATTTATACGTTTTTATTGCACTTACACGCCTGTTGCTTTGTCCCCTTAGAAGGGTTGCAACTGCAATTGTGTTACTAAACCTATGTATGTTTATTCATATATATATATACACACACACGCACATATTCGAGACAAAGACCGATTCAGTACGAGCAAATATTTCAAATTAAATGGAAATATTACTCAAGCATACATTTCTCAGGCTTTTTGGCTTCATATTTATTTAGTTTTAAATAATTGTTTTACAACTTAAACAGGATATATATTTCTTCAATAGACAATCGGCTGTGTCAAGTCAAGCTTTACAACTTGTTATGTTTGTAATTACAACGCCATTGGAGGCACATGAAGAGAAAACAAATTTCATATCAAAGAAGTATATGTAGTTCTGTAAAACACTATTCTATACAGCATGATTGCCACAGAGATACACACATGACTACTGGAAATTCACATGTTTTAATGCAAATAATGTAACCTGTATAACTTGTATACATACAACAATAACCTATATAAATAGCCTAAATAAAGGCTGCAATATGAATGTGACAAATGCAAAATGAATAATTGACTTTTTTCTCAACTCTCTTGATACAGGTTTAATATCCGATGGAGGACACCGTGGCAGGGCTACTCGCTGATTTATATTATTCAGCTATAATGCCTTTTTTTGGACTGCGCTTGTAGAAGGCTTTCACCATGGCTTCCTGGAAGGTGGATGAGCAACCAAGTGACACCATGGATTTGGCTTTGGCCTCTGCACAGCTTTCCCGGTGCGGCCCAGATGACATCACGGAAGAACCTCAGCCAGATACAATGAATGCTGCGGTGAAATCCCAGAAATCTGGGAAATTTAGGAGGACCGCCCTAACATTTTTTGGAGTTCGTAAAAGCATGTGTATTCTTCCTAGTTTTTTTGGAGGAAGGAGTAAAAATCCGAGCAAGTGGACTTCTAAGAAAGGAATCAGCAAAAGCAGTACACACGATGGGCTGAGTAAAGTCAGTCATGATGATAATGTGAGCCGTCGGTGCACCTCAGCTAGAGATTGTGAGCACCTTAGTCAGAAGGACTCCACTGCAGGGCTCCACACTAGCTGTCCCAATGAATGTAGTCACTCCAATGCGGACCAGAAATCACTAACTCTACCCCGGCAGAGAAGGGGTTTGAGGAGCCTTTTTCAAAGTTTTAAGTCTCACAGAAACCACAGAAATGTGGGATTGGATAAAACAGAGATGATTGCCATGTCCTCTCCTCGCTGCAAGAAAGAGGTGCCTGTTGTCCAGGACAACGATGACCAGTATGTCACAGAGTGCCTGGATTCTGAACCAGATGTGCCTGATTCTGCAGATGTTACATGCAATGTTTCCATCGGCGCCGAATGTACCGACGCTGACGAGATTCCGTCGGAGAAGAGTGTGGAGCGAGGCAGCACCAAGTCTGAGCTTGACGGAGAGACGTGTGACGAGGAGACGGAGGAGATAGATTCGATGCCCGTGGCTCCAAGCGAACTGAAGGACTGTATGAGAGGACACAGCGAGCCTTGTCTGAAGCTTCAGGCGGCGTCCAAGCCCACGCCGGAAAAGTCGGAAACGCCAGCCGGCTCGTCAGAGCAGCTGAACCTGATTTATGGAGACGTTGCTTCGTTGAAGAGCTTTGATTCCCTCACCGGCTGTGGGGACATCATTGCGGATCAAGAAGAAGACGACAGCATCACGGAGAGCTCTGTGTCCGGAGAAAGGAGCAGAAGCGGAGGAAAGCGGGCCTCTTGTTATCTCACGTACCAGGGTGGCGGCGAGGAAATGGCTTCACCCGAGGACTTGGACGAGGAGTGTCTCCACGACTTCTGGGTTACTAATGCGTCGGAGGACATCTGCTGCACTTACAGCCAAGAGCACACGGATTTGACTGCCGAGCTGACGAGTTCTCACAATATGGACTTGTTGAACAGCAACAGCGCGCAGCAAGGCAGTGGCATGGACGCGTCTTCCATTGCTGACGTGCTAACGCCTCAAAGTGAGCATCAAGAATCCGTTCCGACTAGCGACGAGGGCTACTATGACTCAACGACGCCAGGTCTAGAGGACGGACAGGACAAAGCGGACGGGCTAAGGCCGGAGAGGCTCCCCAGGGACAGTTACAGCGGCGACGCCCTCTACGAACTTTTTGCACCCGACGAGAGTCTCATCAGCCCCCATTACGAGAGCAAGTCCAAACTGGCCAGTTCCAAACAGTGCGAGTATTTGAGCCAACCCGCCGATGCGACCGACTCTGCCTTTGTCCCGGACATGAATCGGTTACAGATAAGCAGGGAAATGTACGAGGTGCGAGACTTTCTGGAGATGCCGATCGCGTGCAGCAAGGCCTCGGAGATGCCGCTATCTATGATCGGTCGGCAAGAAATGGGCATGATGAAGAACTGCAACGTGGTCGCTTCATTCAAAAGGAACGACATGGACCGAGATGTGTTCGATGAAAAGGGAAATAAGCTCTCTTCTACCGAGAAAAGAAGAAAATCCATAACTGCCGACTTTGAGAAGAGACACAGCAGCGTGTCGTTCGGAAGCACGTCCGACCCGGATTTTGAAACCTTTTGCGAACCCAAAGAGCAACACCTCGAGGAGAACAAGCCCGTGGCTCTGCCATACAAGAACATCAACTCTCGGTCCCCCGCAGAGAGCCCCGATGTGGACGACCGGCAGACTGTGTGTTTCTCTCAGGCACTGGTGGACTACACAAAGCGCTCTCAGATGCTGCGCGCCTCGGACCGCGGCGCGGACAACACGGAGGCGAACCCCACCTTCACGCCGAACATGCAGGCCCTGCCCACCATCGTCACGTTCGACGTGGTGGACATGCACAACGAGGGTGAATACGACGAGCAGATTCACATGGAGCTGGAGGAGGACATTTCGTCGCCCTATCGGGGGTTCGAGGAAAGCTACACGCAGAAAGACGCATTCACTGAATGTGACTATCAAATGTTGGACCTGTACGAGCAGAACCTGGCCGGCGGTACGTGGGCGATCGCGAGCCTCCCGCGGCACGCCGGCCTCAAAAGAGTGAGCCAAATAGCGTCCAGTCCGCTGTCTCTAGACAGAAGGAGCAGGTCTCTGGACACGGACAGTGTCGAACTGAAGATGCCCGACCGATGCCGAGAGAACGCCGCTGCTTTTCCCCCCACCGAGAGGGACCCCGAAAGAGATTCCTCGCCGTATTGCAAAAAGAATGTACTCGCGTCGGAGGTCAGAGTCGGCAGCAGCATTGTGGCCTTTTCATGGCAAACAAGGTCAGAGATGGCTTTGAGCCTTCCCCTAACGGACAGAGAATTCAACGGGAAAGTTCGGAGTCTCAGTCGAACACCAGTCAAACGGCAAATGTTTTACGGCAGCGACCGTGCCAACAGTAAATCGCAACTCGGCTGCTCGACTCCGTCGGGGCGAGCGCCCTGTGGTCCGACTTTGCAGAGCAGAGAGCCGTGCAACAGGCTGTGTCACCTTCCGTTGCGGTCAGATTCTGGTTTGCCTCATGTATATTCTGGAGTAACGGACGACGGGTCGAAGGGTGTCGTTGAAAAGGACATTTTTTGTAACGCCGCTAATTTGCAGTCCTACAATCGGTGTGCTAAAACGGGAGGGACGTCCCATGCAGCGGGTCCTTCGGACGCTGGCGCGTCTCGAGGTGAAACGGCCGCAGCCAGAGATGTGGCCGGAGCCAACCTTTGAGCAACAGGGTCCTGGAGTTTTAAATCCAATTTCTTTGTGCTAATGAGTTTTTTTGTTATGTCACTTCCAAAGCAGCAAATGTTGCTTTCTTTTCTACTTTTATCACATTAATTGGAAAAGTCAATGTACCTTGTTAGAGATGTGAGAGTCGTAATCATTGGGAAGGTCAAAGGAATTGGCGCACACACACACACACACACACACGTCAATCTATTGAAAGTGCTTAAGCAAGTAATACTTGTATTTGCTTTGAAAGTGCTCACAGATTCATCTCATTAAGCTGTTGAATGTTACAAGAATGTTTCGTGCCCACGCCTAGCCTCAGTGTCCAGGTCTCATTATTAAGGTCACGCTTTGTTTATTGGATATTCATTAGTCCTGTTTCCATAGCAAAGCCAAACGGGGCGAGCTGAGTCCTGCTTTCTTTGCCAGTTGCCCCAAATCGCGCACGCTTATGCTTTAAGTGCTGGCTTATATTTACTACGTATCTCACAGCCTTTCTTTACTCCAATGTTCTATTTCTAGCTGGTTTCTTGATGTTTCTCATGTCAGAACAGATTGGGTTGAAGAAACAGCGGAAGGATATATGAATTCCCAGGGAGGAACAGTCTTGTCCATAATGCAAAACGTGTGTTGGAATGCATTAAGCTGTTGTACTTGTCTTAATTGCAAAATGTCTGACAACGAGTTCTCCCTCTGAACCCCGAACAGCATCAGCATACCCTGGACCTGTAGGGACGGAACGGTAGTTCCTGCACCTCAACTGCAGCTGCATAAGTCATTTACATACTGTGGACGGCTTCAAGGCATCTAGTAACCATAGCACATTTCTCATGAAGTTATCCTGTGTGATAACGTCAAATAAATATTAAAGGGAAAATAGAGGAAAAAATGACAACTTAGATGACAATAATCTCAAATGTGCTGTTTAACTTGTGGCTCAACCAACTGAATGGGTCTCAGTATGCCTGTTCTGTCTCCAATTTGCCAACAGCTTGACCACCTGTCAAGTTAAATTCTTGCTGAAATGATGGTCTACATTACTGTACGCTTGTGAAAACGTAGTTGAACTTTGTTTAGATTTTGAAATTACACGTCAAAAGTGAAACTGGTGTTTTTTCCTTGTATCATTTGCTTGTGCATTTCATTTTTAATCAGTCAGAGGTCAAACTTTCGATGTATTTTTTTGTAGTGTAATACTGACCAAATGTCGAAGAATTTGTATTTATATTCCCAGCTATTTGTACACTGTTAACATTGAATCAGAATGATGATTACAAAAAGTCAATATGGTTCCTGTTTTTTATTAAGCTGCATCCATGTTACTTTAGGGCATTCCTCTTGAAAACCTGTTACTATTTTGTCACAGTAGAATACTGCCTTATACAAAAATAAAATGTTTTTTTCCCCCCATTTTCCCACACTTGTTTATATTTAGGTTTATGGGGCAGACAAAGCAGGGAAACCCTGACAGAGCATTTATTCACACTAATACCGATTAATACTTCAGACGTTAAAGTTCAAGTGCTTCCACAGACTTCCACAAATGTGGGTTCAAATAGAAACAGTCGAGACCATGTTTTATTAGAATTTACGATATGATAAGATTTCATTCAATAATTCCAGTTGGAATCTCTAAACAAATCTGACCCTGCGTGTTTGCGGTTGTGACCCGAGGGTCTTTTCAACCGATGAGATTATTGCTGCCGCCCCCCCCCCCCCCCCCCCTCCCCTCCCCTCCCCTCCCCTCCTTCCTCCCCCGCCCCCCTTTGCTGTATCTGGCAATCCGGACCGAACTGCGACAGCGCCAATGGCAGCGAAACAGAAGGGTTCCGGACGAGCAGGATGACAGCAACAAGGTGAGATGAGCGCCGCCTGAAGTCAACGACAATCTCGAAGGATGTGCAAATGATGGAGGGGCTGTTGTTGTGGGGATGTTTTTCCACTTCCGTCCGAAGAAAATCGCCAAAGGTCAACTTTATCTCAAGTTACAGTAGCATTCTGACAAAAAAAAAGATTTGCGCACGCTCCAAAGCTATAAAGCTAACTGATGTTAGCAGCCCGGCGTTGGTTAGCCCGTGGAGCCGCTCAACGGGCTTTCATCACCGCAGCGTCCGCTTAGCCGGGTACGTAGCATTGCTACCGTTAACGGAACAGAGACCGGGTTTGCGTGACAGTCGTGGTCGTTATCGATAGCATCCAATAAGGGCTTTCTAATTTCTCTCCAGCCGCTGACCGACATGGTAAACCGAAGGGGGGCAGTTAATTTACGATGGTAAAGTGTTGACTCTACAGCCGGTAAAGTAACGGTAAACTAGCATGCTAGCGTGTGCTAACTGGGACTCGGGGCCCTTAGGATGTCAAACCAGTCATTCTCGTCAATTTCCATCGCAAAAGGTGACGTCGTGAGCAGCGGCGATAATATGATGCTATTGTAAAAAGTGCATTGTCAGTATGAGATCTCTTTAACTGTCATCTTCTATAACCTAATTTTTCACCCTTCTCAAATCAGTGATTTCGTGCACTTGAGTTTTTTTTTTTTCTATTGACGTGTCAACTAGTTAGCTGATGAATGCTGTAACTTAGTCCATCTAGGTTCGTTTCACAGTTCAGGAGCTTTCATGTGTGGTCACTGCCATCGGGATCAATGCAGGCTTTGCATTTGGTTGCAGATTGATGTAGTTTTGATGTTACAGTGAGCAGGGAAACGGTCAAATAGAAGCTTGAATCAACAAAGCATTGTTGGGTAGAAGTAACTGCATGATATAAAATACACCTGAATGGTATCATTTATATATAGCAAGTTAACCCGAAGTCATTTTCAGCAAAGTAGTTCCTTGTTCACATAGTAATTGTTTCATAGTGGATGGCAAGTGTTTTTGCTATTTGACTCAATATGATTCAAATAAACACAATACCTAGTAAACACAATTTAATTGTGATCATACAGCATTCAGTCCTCCCATTGGTGGAGGAGAGGTATAATAGAGCGTTTACTACTATTGCATGAATGTACGGTCTTGGTTTTAGTTTACACAACACTTGAGGGTTCGCCGCTGTTCAAGGGTTTTGAGGTGAAAGGTCTTCTAAAGCCTGCAGAAAGATCATGTCAGAACTATATCAAACACACTTGCATGTCATTTGTCTGTCTCATGTGAAATAGCTGATGGATCTATACTTTCTACAGTGGTGTCCACTGATGTCCATCTAGCCAACTGGCACATGTAACCAAAGCTCACCACGGTGCAGCATACCTATGCTTTTATAATGGATGGGGGATACGCTGTCGGGTCTGCCCCAGCAATGTTGGTCACGGAGACCCGTTTCACTTGTTGCTATGAAACAACCACACGAGCCTGTGCACGTGCAGAGATAGTCTGGAGGCCTTGCTGAGTCTATGCCTGTGAATCTGGAGGTGGATGGAAAGGGACTAGAGAAGCTCTGCTGTTTTCAAACATCTTGTAAAATGTCTTGAAGACGGGTTTTTTTGTAAAAGTGCCGCAACAGGCCCCCTTTTGAAGCTGGTTTGTTGTAAATGTTCAGATCCTAAGTTGAGCACACAGCCGATGTTGGGAGGTTACAAAGAGCTGTAGATTAACTCTCGGAAAATGCATCAACCTTCAAGATCGCTCCATGAATGCCAGTCTCTTTGTATTACCCAATGAGCACGATGTCGATGTCATAGTATTTTCTAAGTAATTTGATTTTCTTTTCTTTTTTCCCCCTTTCATATGTTTGGAATATATGATGCCTCGAAAGTCTTAGTATAGATTTGTAGTGCAGCTGTAAGCGTTCTGCATTTACCGACTGCTTGAAGAGAGATGAGCTGTGTTTGTGGTAGTCGTGACTGGTAAAAAGGAGTTAGCTGATGACAAGGCTGTGTTGCTAAGCAACCCACATCATGGGCTGTGCCTCTTGAATCTCAGCGCTGGCTGCATTTTTTTCCCTCTCTGCAAGATAGGAGAAAAGCGTAGTCTCGGGCTTCCGTTCATGATCGCTCATGTTATCAAGATTCTTCTATTACCAGCAAAAATCTACGCCTTTTATACTGCACCTAAGTCAAACTCTGCTTCACCCTAAAACAGCTATGTTCCCTCTGGAATTCTGTTTTCAATTCAGGCTGTCTGTCAGAGGGCTGGAGACGCAGGGTGCACTGTGCTGCCCACACTGTCTCAGGTTATGTTAACTCATGCACTCCCTCCACGTGTGTCTGGCTCAAATGCTTTTGTGCACAGTAGAGTTGAGGGTTGTGCTGCAGCGCATTAACACCTTCTGTGCCGGAAGGGTGGGGGGATTTGTTAGAATGCGGCCAGAGAGACAGCAAAGTCAGGGAGGGGTGGGGGACCTTTGCTCTATCTATATTTTTTACATAATGCACCAAGCAAGAAAAGGTCATGGACATATTCTTTTTTGTGTATGTATTTGTTTATCGTGAAAAAAGACTCCAGCTCATTTCTGTACATAGCTGTGACATTTCACTCAGAACAGGGATGACCGACTATTTAGTTTTTTACTTGCCCAAGATAGTGGTGTTTCCCACTGGTGGAAAAATAATATGGTCTGCCACAAGTAGGGTGAGAATCTGAAGACGGTGGTCCGTGGTGATAAAATCCTGACAAAACGATCACAGATCCAAATGAATGAAAGCCCTACTTTTAAAGGCAACTAAATTTGGTCCATATAACTTACTGGGAGTAAAGTTTTATTCTGGAAAGAGCGCTGTAACGGCGAGTTACGGATATGTTCACAAATTGATTCAGGTTTTTAAAAGTGCATTTAAAGATGACTGGATTCACAAGCCAACAAACTAAAAGGTTTCATCCAAGTGCACCTTTAAATTGCTATTGATACAGAAACGTTCCTACTTGGTCTTTAGGTGAAGTCTTTGTATGGGAGCATAGTAAAATTGTTCCTTACGGTTCGATTGAATTCACCATATTTCTCTGATTGAAACTTATTATTGTGTTGTTTTTTTCACTCTCTTTCAGGGATTCAATAGTTTGATTCAGCCTGCCCACACGTGTTACTTTGGCTCCGAACAAAGAGCCTGTAGTGCTGAAGTCCAGCATTCAGTATGATTCCCTGGCGGCGGTGAGGAAGCATGGCGTGGAAATTTGAGGCGACGAGACGAACGTGATGACAGTATGGTTGATGGTGGAGAAGCTCAAAATGGAAAAACGCCCGTGCAGGGAGGAGAACATTGACTCAAGCGAGGCCCGGCATGCCAGTGACAACTCCGAGGAAGCAAGCAGCTCCGAAAGCGAACCAGAAGAGCAGCAGCAGCAGCAGCAGCAGCAGAGGGTTCGGCTGAGCAGCAGGTGTAAGAAGAGGGAGCCCCTGGCCGTCGCCAAGCCCCACCGACAGCTGTGCCGCTCGCCGTGCCTCGACCGGCCCAGCTTTTCGCAGGGCAGCACCGCTCAGGACCTCCGCGATGACGACGGCGCCGGCTGCGCGGCAGCCACCAGGCTGGCCAGCGACCGCGAGTACCAGACCAAGATGGACTTTGCGTTGAAGCTGGGCTATTCGGGGGAGCAGGTGCAGACGGTGCTCAACAAGCTGGGCGCCGCTGCGCTCATCAACGACATCCTCGCCGAGCTGGTGAGGCTCGGGAACAAAGTGGAGCCGGAGGTCCAGCCCTGCAGCGGCGCCGCGGCGTCCATGTCGCGGCCCGCTTGTGTGAAAGAGGCCGTCAGCCCCGAGGTGTCGGTGGAGGATGAGTCCCCGGATACGTTTGATAACCTCCGGCCCATCGTCATCGACGGCTCGAACGTGGCAATGAGGTACGACGCGAAAGACGCGCGCATCTAATCAGTCATTGGTCCGTGCAGATCTCCCCTCTAATGAATGTCCATTTTGTGAGGTAAAAGAACTGCCACACTGTTTTTTTTTTTTTTTTTTTTTTTTCTAGCCATGGAAACAAAGAGGTGTTCTCGTGTCGTGGTATCCAGCTCGCTGTGGAATGGTTCTTTGACAAAGGACACAAGGACATCACTGTGTTTGTCCCAGCCTGGAGAAAGGAGCAGTCGAGGCCCGACGCCCTCATCACAGGTAGCCAGCATTTTGTGAGGCAGTCGCCGTTTGAAGTCGCCTTCTGTAGTAGAGGTTGGCGGGCCAAAAGTCACACTCGGTTATATTATTTTGTTGTGTATGTGAGGGAAGGGTGACTTTTTGTTGTTGAAATCTATACAAGTGGGCGGCACGGTGTTGCGGTTGGTAGCACTGTCGCCTCAGCACAAAGGTGGGTCCAAACCCCGTGACTTGCTCCATTGGTGACTGGTGTACGAATGGAAGAGTGAGCGGTTGTCGGTCTCTTGTCCAATGCCAGCCTCCTGCGACCCTGCAAAGATGAGTTGCATAGAAGATGCTTGACTGACTGACCCTAATACGACGTTGATGCATACTATCGCCATCCAAAATTCTTTGTTCTCCTTCTCCTTCAGATCAGGAGGTATTACGCAAGCTAGAAAAAGAGAAGATCCTGGTTTTCACCCCATCTCGGCGAGTTCAAGGCCGGAGAGTGGTGTGCTACGACGATCGCTTCATAGTGAAGCTGTCTTTTGATTCTGATGGAATTATTGTGTCAAATGACAACTACAGGGACTTGCAAAATGAGAAACCGGAGTGGAAGAAGTTCATAGAAGAGCGCCTCCTAATGTACTCGTTTGTCAATGACAAGTAAGAAACAACAATTCCTTATTATGGCTTATAATTATTATTTAGAAATACACCATCATAGCAGGTTTCTACTAAACATTGTTATTTATTCAAAAACTATTTGTGTGTATTTGGCGGTTACATTCTGGCCATTGCTAATTGAAAAACAGTCAGCGACTTTTGATGCTGGCAATAACAGAGCTGACATTCTCTGGATGTCCCTCGTGAAATAGGTTTATGCCGCCCGATGATCCCTTGGGAAGACACGGCCCGAGCTTAGAAAACTTCCTCCGCAAGCGTCCTGTGGTTCCAGAGCACAAAAAACAACCTTGCCCCTATGGTAAGTTCTGTAATGTTCCTTTTCCCAGTCACGCTCTGAGCGACGTTGCCGTTCCGGCTTTTGCGTAATTTTAAGGGTGTGCTTTTGTTGACGTTGTCGTCTCCTCTTTCTTTCAACCAAGGGAAAAAGTGCACGTACGGACACAAGTGCAAGTACTACCACCCAGAGCGCGTCAACCAGCCGCTGCGGTCGGTGGCCGACGAGCTGCGGGCTTTCGCCAAATTGTCAGCGGTGAAGACGATGAGCGAGGGGGCCCTGATGAAATGCGGCGCCGGCCCGGCGGTGGCGGCCAAGGCCGACGGCACCTCCGAGGTGAGGCGCGTGGCGCCCAAGCGTCAATCGGACCCCAGCATCCGCGCGGTGGCCTGCGAGCCTCCCGCGGCGCTGTCCGTCGCCAGGAAGTCCGAGGCCAATTCAGTGCCTTCCCTTGTGTCTGCGCTCAGCGTGCCCACCATGCAGCCCGCCAAGAGTCACGCGGCTGGCGCCCTGAACACGCGGTCGGCCAGCAGCCCGGTGCCCGGCTCTCTGCAGTTCGGCCACAGCTCCCTTGAGCACATGTCCAGTGTACAGTACCCCCCGATTTTAGTGACCAACAGTCACGGCGCCTCCATCACATACGGGGAACAGTTCCCAAAGTACGACTCGGTGAGCGACCACGGATACTACTCGCTGCACAGTGATTTCTCCAACATGAGCATGAGCAGCATGCACAATGTGGACAGTTTCTGTAGCATGGAGCACGAGCACGGCGTGTATCAGAGGAATCCCAGCCACTGCCTTGAGTCCTGCCTCAGCCATTCAAACAGCGACTCCTTCTCCTCATACGGGGACATGTACCCGAGCTCCATGGATAGCAGCTTGGAGGAGAGCATGAAGGGCCAGCAGCAGCAGCAGCAGTCTCCCGCGCAGGGCAGGATGCAGGCTTTCTCCCACGGCTTCCGTCACGAAGCGCTGACTAGGGTGCAGAGCTACGGGCCCGAGGAACCCAAGCAGGGCCACCGCAAGCAGCCCGGATCCCGCCTGGCCCCGCACATCCAGCACGTCGCGGTGGGGGCCCGGTCCAGCTGTCCCGGGGACTATCCCCTCACTCAGAACGTCCTCCCACCTTTGTCCTCGCAGCCCACGCGCTCCCTCGGCATGACTCGCATGGACAGCATCTCGGATTCGCGGCTGTACGACAGCAACCCGATGAGGCAGAGGCGACCTCCGCTGTGCCGCGAGCAGCACGCAAGCTGGGACCCTCTGCCTTGCGGCAACGAGTCCTATGGCTATCACTCGTATCCGCTGAGCAACAACCTGATGCCGTGCTGCGAGCGAGTGATGGTCCGCAGCATGCCGGACAAAATGGAACAAATCTGGAACTCGCCGTGGGAGATGCCGTCCGCAGCCGAGCACCAAGAGCGGTACGTCATCCCAGACCACCAGTATCAAACATATCGGAACCTTTGTAACATCTTCCCTGCTTACGTAGTCCACTCGGTAATGGAGAAGAACCCTCATTTGACAGATCCGCAACAACTCGCCGCCATCATTGTTACAAAACTGAGGTCATGCCATTGAGCAGTTAATGTTATTAAACATTTTTAAATAATGTGATAAGGGGCCATACAGATTTTGCCCTAGCTGCATGTGCAACATCCGCCCGCCCTCAGGAGTTTTTTTTTTTCTTCTTTTTTTATATGTGGCGAAATAATATTTTACATCTCTAAGATGACGTAGAAGAAATCGGCATAAAAGAGGTTTGTCCAAACAGTTTATCTGAAATTGTGAGCTGTTTCATAGCTACGTTTTTATATGAAGTGTGGTACAGTAAAGCTTATTAGAAGTTTGCTTCACAACACATTTATACCTGAGCAGGAGCTGCATACCCAATATTTTCCTTAGTTTTTGTTCTAATTCTGGAAAATGTATACTGTATACAGAATACTCTATCAACATTTAGCATTGGGGTTAAATGTCCACCGGATCAGAGAGAGGGTGGACAGAGAAAATCTTTTGATTTGATTTATTACATTCAGTATGAAAAGGATCTGGTATGATAGGATATTTATGAAATAAGTAACCACAGGAATATATGTTGTAAAGTACAGCAATGAAACAATAATTCACAATTCATTTAAGAAATAATTAGCTTTGATTTTTTTTTTCTATTTCTAAATTCATTCAAGAATGTCAAAGAAAAAAAACGTAATTAATAGTGCGTAATTTCCTGAAACATTCACAATTGATAATGTCACTTTTAATGAAGATGGTGATGTCACTGGCCCGTTACCCAATCAGATGCCTCCTGCCCTGCCTCTAGATTGGAACTGTTGGCAGTGCCATTCAGACCAGCTAGCATTATAGCCACAACAATAACTAATTTGGGGCTGCTGCTTGAAATATACACAGAAACGGTTCTCCTTTAATTTATTAAACTTCGTATGGCAGTGTTTCTATACAGAGATTCTTTATTACTCTGCATCAAAATGTGTTTACGGCAGCAGGTCAGAGCTGTGTTTTGACTTTTAAGGATGTTTGCGGGTGAGCTAACAGTGTTAACACCGGTTTGTCACGTTGATGCAGATTAATAATCTAAGCCAGCCAACGTGTAGATGGGTAGTATCAGCAGTACCTCAATAGCTACAAAAAAGTTTGGTAAATGTGAGTGTGTGCTGGCATCACTTAGAGTAGACATTTTGTTGATTTAAGTGCAACAACAACAACAACAACTCTATGTTGACTGGTCAAATTTAGAAGCAATTGTTGGGGTTGTCGTTGGTGACGTGAGGGTGCTGTAACAGCGCCAATGTCATCAAAAATGGCTGCATGAAATAATGAGTCATCGAGTGATATGATGATTATGTGTCATTGAGAAAAATGCCATTGTGAAGTAAGTACTTTTGAATAAACCTATTTCTATAATAATACAACTCGATATTCCTAAAAGTATTTATAAAACAGGAATAATGAGTTAATACTTTATTAAAAGATTAAACAAACGGTTGGTTAATTTATGTTTAACATAGTTTAATCCATACATTTCACTTTAATTGAAGTAATACTCACTACACTACTAACAATAGTGACCGGTTGGTTGACCATGGACCATTTGGATCTAACTTTCATCATAGTTTTAATAACTTACTAATATAGTAATCTAGTATAACTCTGAGCCTTGTCTTTATGTCATTGTATTGTCACTAAGTGGATGGGACCTGATAGGCAACATTTCCCACATTTCACTCCTTGAATCTTGGCTACAGAGGAAGTAAACATTTGGACACAATCTCGCTTTTATGAAGCTCTTGTTCAGGCTCTGAACGTGTTATGAAAGGCATCTAAAGTGTTTCTGGTGCAGTTGAACTATAAATAACCTTGCTTAGGTCTGCCTCTGCTGTAAATAATTTGTGGCTTTTATTTTAAAGATAAGTAAGAGGGAGGTAGTGACATACCTCACAGCATGAACTATGACATTTAATGGCCTTATATCTGAATGACCTCACGCTTTAGTCATTGTCTAATTGGTTTCAATGAAAGTCTTTGTCGTTGAAGCCTCCTATTTTCAAATGTAAAGCACTATCTCAGTATTTAAAGAGATATATTTTCTCAGCCTCACTTAACAAAGCTACTATTTTGGTAGAATTTAACAGTGCACAAAGCAAGCCAAAAAAGAGATTTGACTTCTATACACGTGCACATACTGATGTACATATAATCACACAGAAGCCATCGTTTCAAAGTCATTTATAAGCTGCTAAATAATGCCAAAAAAAGAGACTTTATCTAGTGCCCGTATTCTACATACCTTGGAAGCGATTGGATTACAACATTTACTCACATCTGTTTTGGGTTAATTTCCTATAGTGTTCTGTATAGTTATCTCTCTGATTTTATTGGATGCTACTTCCAAAACCTTTCATATATATATATATATATATATATATATATATATATATATATATATATATATATATATATATATATATAATGAATTTGTGAAATCTGTTGTGCTGATTCTTTTCAATGTGAAAATATTCAAAGTATCTTTGTTTCAAAGAGTAGCTCTAATGCACTTCTCCACGTTGTCGGAAGAGCAGTGTGTTTTCGGGAGTGGGTTCATGTCGTTTACGTGCAGATCAGTCTGATCATTACTCCTACATAGCGTGAGAAATTAGAAGCTTTTATCAGTCTAAAGCACGAAGAGGAACTTGGTTAAATTTCATTTCTGTCCTTTCTAACGGATGGGGCTTGTTTCTTTACGTGGGCTAATGTGCACGACAAAGACCCGGGAAAAGGAAGGTGTCATCAACGTGGCAGTAATCTAGCAAGATTAAAG
Source organism: Pungitius pungitius (assembly GCF_949316345.1). Lineage (NCBI taxonomy): Eukaryota > Metazoa > Chordata > Actinopteri > Perciformes > Gasterosteidae > Pungitius > Pungitius pungitius. The sequence continues at coordinate 8,062,720 of NC_084915.1, read as the reverse complement.
AATACCAAGTAAATTATACCCATGCACCATTGCATCTAGATCGAATGAATCTAGAGTCCAGCCTATGTGGAACACGACTCTTGATTTCCCTTTTCTAAGTAAATGCTTTAGTTGATTAAATGAGCTTTGCCCGTTTCCACAGATGAATGGTGCACTTTAAACACGCACACAGGAAAACACGCTCTGCTGTCAGTACAGATGCTATAAAAAAAATATTTAAAAACACAATAAAGATGCGACAGTGTCCTATAGTTTATTGCATAATATATCAGATACACGCAGCTTAAACTCTAATTCTAATTTAGAATTTGACCAGGCTGTGGTGTGATAGAAATGTGCTGTCGGAGATGGAAACCATGTTTGCCATCGCTGTTAAAATGCAGAGAACTGAACACTCACCCGCCGTTATATTAGGCGGGTACGATGATGAGAGTGAGATAGTGTCCATTGGAGAGAGTGTATATTGGACTGATTTTTTATGGGGGGCTGCTGGCTCATCTGGGAAGGCAAACACGTGTAAGGGTTTGGCTGTGCCTCGCAGCACATTGCTCTCAGGATGCTTTCCCTTTTTCTAGTTTTCAGTCTCCCGGCTACAATCCAGTGGTTCACTGGCAAGAGTGTATTCTGATCTAGTGGTGATATATTTTGTGAAAATCCTACATGTAATACTTAAAAGTATGTAACGTATGTACAGTTGAAAAGTGGAGATGGCATTGCTGAACTTTGTACCTTTTGTCTATATCCTTGATACCCACCATGAGATCTAGAAAATTAAGCTAACCGGCTTCACGTGATGCAGCTGCCACCACAGGGCATCATATTGGGGTCCATGAGGGTGCCCATGCAGCTGAAATACAAAAAAATGGGTGTTTTATTTACCCATATTTTTCATAGTTGGCTGAATGTCCGGCAGATTTAGAGCCTGTGATCTCGTTTAGACATTCCCATTTGACTTTGGGCTGTAGGATGAAAATATTGGATGGTGATCGTGACATTTGGTTCGGCCCCCAGGTCATCAGGCCAAAGCTACCGCTTCTTTTCAAAAAAAATATGACTTGATGCAAAGCACATTCATGCACCCAAGAGGATAAGCCCCTGTGATCTTAATGAGCCGTTGCCTTTATTCCCACTCTCAGGACAAAGTGCCACACAAAACTTTCAGGCTATAAATTGAGGTTGAAGAGGTTGTAACGCGTGAAGCCAGCCCCAATAATAAAGGTCACATCTTGAGTGCATTTTAATCTCAAGGTTCAGGTGTGGTACTCTTACGCCTACTATTGGATGACTTGAGCATTACACAAGTCTGAGGAGTGTGAAATAGAGGACTAATGTCTATCGGAGGCCATGTATTTAGTTGAGTTTTTTTTTTTTTTTATCTTAATAAATAAGACAATGAAGCATATGGAATTGATGTTGAGCTCAAAGGGTCTAGAAAGTTGCCTCCCATCTGTAGAATATGGAGCCCACTCGTATATTTGTCCTTTTGAATTAGGAAAATGTTCATGTTTTCTAACGGAGTGGTTTTACTCTTTAAGAGGGTTGATTGTGTGAGACTGACTTTTTCTCATTGGTGGTGTTTGGAAAAAAGAAAAAAAATCTATATTTCTTTATAATGTCTACGTACAGCCGTGGTATATGAACAGATATAAAGAAGAAAAAAATTGAATGTGTTTTTGCCCAAATGACTATTGGGCTTTGCCGACTTTGTTTTTTCATGAAAAAAAGACAAGGCCACTTAAGGCCGGCTGTCTGCTCATGAGAAGGTGAAACAAACTGCCTAAATGTTTCTTCATGTGAAACAATCCGATTGCAAGGCTGCTGTCAAGGTTGTTTCTGGCATTTGGCTTGAAGTTTGCGTGCCGTCCCTTTCCCTTATAAATAGTTGAAGTGTTATTGATTTAAAAACAAGTTCTCCGTGTGGAACGGCTGACGCTCTATCCGGATGCTGCCCACAATAAAAGAAATACCTCTCAAACATCATCACACATTGAGAGGCCAATGACCATTGATTCAACACTGATTTGGTTCAATTGTAATCGGACTCTGTCTCTTGGTGATAGTGAGATCCTTTTAAACCTGATCTGTAGGATGGTCGATTGCCGCCGATGGATGCATAGTGCTTTCACTGAGATGTGCCAAAGAACCACTACGCGTCGTTTAAACGCCAACACAACACATTTCAGAATGAAAGTATTGTGGATTTATAACGAGGATTAGTATTCTCCGCGGGATGCAAAGTAAATCATCGAGTGATCTTCACAAACATCTGTGGTGGCTCAAGCATTTGATTACAAAGTCAACCAGCTGCAGCACATACAGGACGTACACCATGTGACATTAATGTCACATCGATTCAGAGCTGTGTTGAACTCGCGCTACTATTTGTGGCACCGGGACACAATGCCTGCACTTCTGTCATCAGAAAGCACGCTCTCATGGACAGAAAGGTGAATCGCATTCAGAGCCCAGTGGCTGTTAATTCTTTGCATATAATGTTGAAATGGTCTAATCCTCAAAGACGACGCTGTCTCTTGGCCGTTCTTTTTTTCGGGATTACTCCGTTTTGTCGATGTTCCTGTCGCCACTTCCAGAAAGATCCTCCTGCCCATGGACAATCGACTGCCATCGGGCTAAAAATGACCTCCCTATCACATCAAAAAGTCTCTCAGCGTTTAGCTGCTTTTGGTTAACAGTTGGAAAAAAATGTCCGTAACGGTGTGCCCCCTCCCCTCCGCCCCCCCCCCCACCTTTAAAAAGTGCCGCAAAAAACGAAGCCTCAAATGTCTAGAATTGACTTTTGCTTGTTGATACAAATTGTATCTGTACCTTGAATGTAACAAAATATGAAATGTATGATATGAAAATAGTTTTATTTAAATAAAGGGAAAAGAGAAATCAATGCCATAATGTTGGTGACACTGTGTGTCACTGGGAGTAGCCCTTTGGTATGTACAAATTCTTACTGGGTACGGTAGTAGGGACATTTCAGTGCTGCACAGCAGTGCACATATAACCTGTGTACAGTAGTGAGCATCATGTCCTCTCTGTACATAGTCACACACGTGTGTGTGTGTGTGTGTGTGTGTGTGTGTGTGTGTGTGTCTATATATACAGATATATAGAATGTGATCTGTAACAGTAACTTCAGTTGTTCGAATAATTAAATCATTTCTGTGTTGTAACCTGTGCACCCTGGTGAAGTGCATCTAATTCCTCTGATTTTAGGTCTCAGCGTTGCGCTATTTTAATGGAAATATTTTGAATATATTTTGCTTAATAAAACATGCCAAAGTTTGAGGTGGCTTTCTCGCACACGCGTTCTTTGTGACTCACGACACAGACACAGGTCGTCACGCGGTGCATCCACACAGGGTTCATTCTCCAGAGCAACTCAACACCCCCAACCCAAAGCTGTGCTTAGCCGGACGGAGTTAAGCACGTTCCATAAAGCGTCCGAGTGCACTATGGGTAGCATGCTGACGCCGAATGGTAGCAGTGTTTACTCAGATCAGTGTTTTAAACCTGTGGGGAAAAAAAAAAAAAAGAGTTAAGACCACCGTCAATGTCGCATCAGATAAAGTACAAAGTGCACACACTACGCACCGGTTAGAACAAATGGTTCAAAAGCATGTGAGCGAGTACACACACACACACACGCACGCACCGTTTCTGCAGCCTGCACAACAAGAACGGGTGGATACATTTTAAACACAACAGCATACACTTGGTGTAATACTCAGGTCACACAAACATGTAAAATCACATACTTTGGTGTTTTCTATGTTGAGAAAGGTGGTGGTCTGTAATGTAAAAAATGGAAATAATAAAGCACTCTTTTTGTTGTGATCTTTTCTGCCGTTTTCACATCCAGTCTGGATGGTCTGGATATCATTGCTTTTATAAACCTAAATATACAAGAATAGACTATTTGGGTCCGTGGGCTCAAACCAAATGTAAGTCTTATTGACAATGTGTTTTTCTTCATGAATAAAGCAAAATGCTGTTCAAACTGTTTTAATTGTGTTTAATGAGACGGTGTACGTTATTGATGTGAATTCTATGATATGTTACATTACATGCAATTATGAAATCTAAGGAGATATCTGTATTGCTATAAGGATGGAATTTTTTACTCGGTTTTTGAGCCTTTTTTTAACAACTTTTACACTTCATGCACAAGTTAGCCGAGATCAAGGAGAAGCTGGAAGGATCCGGTTCAGACCCTCTGAAAAAACATCATGCTTCATCTGTGACAGCTGAATAGATGGATAGAAATGGTTGTTCAATTGGAAACGATTTCCATTGTGTTTCAGGGGAAGGATTTAGAGTATCAGAGGAAAAATGTACCCAAATATGTAACTTCCTTTGGTGTAATGTCCTTAGACTTGAAGCGTTTAATGGCTAAATGTTTTCCTAATCTGAAGTTTTAACACTTAAAACCCTCTTGAGTTGTATTAAACTTCTTCTCGAGTAAAAGCAAGGCCATGCTTTCACTTTCTAGTGTGTTTGTGTGTGTGTGTGTGTGTGTGTGTGTGTGTGTAGACCGCAACTGTAGATGTGCAACGGGTTACACAGCACATGCACACAATCTGCTGGTTAAAGAGTGTAATGGCTTCAAATTAGATGGCTATGATTTGTACATTACATGTCATTTAGCTGACGCTTTTATCCAAAGCAAATTACAATAAGTGCATTTCACTACTTTAATTCATTTTACAAACAGACACTAAAATCAACCTGTTGAACCAATGAAATATTTTGTCTTATTTAATAAAGCGCAGGCTGCATAGACAGTTAGAAAAGAGGATCGCTGAGGCTTTACAACACACACACACACACACACAGGCCTGGTCGGCATCAGCCTGGATTTTGGGGGATTTGACACCACCTCGCCTCTGAAATGGGCTGCAGTTAGCAGCTCACTGAGTTCAGGCTGTTGGAGGTCATGCTGCCCCCGGAGTGTAAGATGAGTCAGCATGTAGACGCAGTGGCGTCTCCGTGGGATTATCGAAGCACCAGCCGCTCCCGCCAGGAATTCCAATTTCTCAGGTCGGTGACCTTTAGAGTTTAAAACATTTACTTTCACATGGTGCAAGTGTACATTGAGCATTGGTTTGATTTGATATCATTTTGAATAACACATGGGTGTCACACATACTATGATCGAAAGGAAGCAGATGTTGAGACATCATCAGCAAGGACATTGTGTGATTAGGAGAGGATTTGAGCCGCCAAGACAAGAAGCGCATCAGTGTCAACCATCGAGTCTCGGTTTCATCGAGGCAGGAAGTTCCGTATGCACATGTGCATACTTTGGTCTACTGTAGGAAAATGGTGGGCTATGATGAGTCATTGGGCTTCATTTGGTGAGTCTGCTAAAACCGTCAGATGAGGGAACATTTTGTGAGAAAGTTGAACCCCTGACAACGCAGATAAACAATTATAAGTGATCTGGGTCGCTCTGTGATGACACATTTCTCTCCTGAAGGCAGTGTAGCTCCCAGGGTGATATTCATCCCTCAGCGGGGACATCAGTGGCCATGGAAACAGTTTCATAAGCACAAAAAACAACTGTAACAACACATCATATTCCTACTGTCTATTGTGCCATGAACAGACATTGGCCACATGTTACACAGGGACCAACAAAACTATCTATACCCCAGAATCAGGACCATAGGCTTTCATTTAACCAACTTTGCACGAGTGCAATTGTGAAGTGACCTTAAAGTGTCCACCTACTGTAAGTAATATTAAAGGAAATGCTGGAGTGAATGTTGTTATTGATTCACAGTGCCTTTATGTGGATGCACGGCCATTAGAGAACCTCCATTTGGACCACAAGCACTCTTTACATGCTACAAACATGTGGCCTACCCCATGTGAACGGTCTAATCAGGAATCAGGAAACATTTCTTACCAAAATATGTCAGATATAATGGTATGGGTTAGTAATCTAAAGCTATGAGTTAGTTTAAAATGAATAAAGTTAAAGTGAATAAGAGTTTAAAAAAAGATTACCTATCACAGTTTGTGTTGGTTACCTTAACTGAACAAACCCTTAATTATGTGTCAGCACCTCCCTTATGTTTTAGTGTTTAAAATAAACTACTAGTGACGACACCTCTTAAACATTCAGAGGGTCACTATGGCGAGAGAGAGAGAGAGAGAGAGAGAGAGAGAGAGAGAGAGAGAGAGAGAGAGAGAGAGAGAGAGAGAGAGAGAGAGAGAGAGAGAGAGAGAGAGAGAGAGAGAGAGAGAGAGAGAGCGCAGCCATGATGATGCAGCCGTGCAGGCGGAGTCTGCCGCCCAGAAGCCTCTCTCTCCCCCTCCCTCCCTCCTCCTCTCTTCTCTCCGGTCTGGCTGCTGGCCTGTCATCGGCCTGGGTGTGGTCTTCAGGAGTACCGTTAGCAGGAAACCGAGCTGGAGCCATTTCACTTTAAGGCGAAACAAAGAAAGTCAAGCGAAAAAGTAACCTTTGGTGTCCTCGCGACGGGAAGAGCGGTTTGTTTTGATGGGAGAAAGTTTCCTGCTGGTCTCGCTAGCTGGTCGTCTGATTTAATAACTTTTTTTTGTTAAATAAACGCTGAACCAAGGAGAGAGGAAAGATGCCGAAGACGGTAAGTGAAAACCCTTTTAACGGTATCGTTTTTAAAGACTAACGTTACCGTAGCGTTATTTTTGTTTGTCGTTCTCTCGCTAATTTAACCTCTTCGCAGTGTGAAATTGAAGTGTACTATTCACACCAGTACCTAATAATTAACATTAAAACAACCTTAATTGCATACCCGGTACCAATTGAGTCGTTTTTACCCTCTTTACAACCCACGGACTCATCCTAGGATTTGCTCGGGGTACTTTCCGTTAGGCGTGTGCGTGTGCGCGCTCCCGCCGGTTCGTTCATTAAAATTAGCGCCTTAAATCAGATCCTTCACGGAGGCGTCTGAACTTCGCGCGCCACGTTATTACGTTTCGGCTTTCTCTCCGCCCCGGGGAGACCTCGAGTCACATCTCTGCCAAAAGCCGACTAGTGTGGCCTGCGGGAGCTAACGAGCTAGGCCTCCCTCTCACCCGGGGTCCAACCGTGAGGATCTGAACTGTCATTGAGGCCAGCTGTGCTGCCCGAAATCTGGAGCAAATGGAGGCTAACCTAAAACGGGGAGGTGGCGCGGTGGGGGAGGCCCTAACAACCAGTGTGCATTATTGCCACTGTGAAGAAAAGAGGCCCAAATGTTGCCCTGCGCTGTGGTATCAGGGCTTCATAGAGCTGTGCTGCAGTTGGCTCTGAACAAAGGGAGTGACGGTGGACTCGGACCAGGCTCTTTGTTTTATTCAGTCAGCATTTGGCAAAGCGCAATGTGTCCGGCTCGTGCCCCCATCCGATTCAAAGTGAAGGGGAGCAAATGGGGCTCCGGTCCATCTCTTATGTTTGGCCTCTGGCAAAGAAGAGTCAGGCTTTGAGTCAGCAAAATGCTTTTGAAAATACAAGTTCATGTAGATGGGCGCATTTGTGGGCAATCATTGTTATTCACAGGTTGGTCTAGAGCTGTGATACTCACGTGTTAACCCTGACAATAAATGGAACACTATGCTACAGTAAGAGATTGCAGGATGTCATAGTGCAGGTGCTTTAATCCATTATATCCCTAAATGTGTGTATTTTTTAAATTGAGCATAGTGCGTGTGTATTATATTACCACTACACCACTGTTGACGAGGCATTAGACGCCTGCACTGAATTAAAAATAGGAGAACTAATGGTACCAAATGTGGAAGCTGCTTTCTTCCTTTCGTATTGCTTCTACTTCCTATGTATTTTTTTTTTTCTTCCAGCTGATAACTTGAAAAACATGCCATAACATCCAGGCATCTAAAGTGCACCCTTAAAGAGCGCTACGTACCCTCGTCTTTCTGAAAGGAAGTCCCCATATCATATCCGCTTCTTAAAATAAAAAGGGCCACTCTATAGGAGTAAAATTGCTACTGGGGCAAATAACAATGGCATATTTCTTCACAAAAATGTTGCTTTAAATTGTAAGTGGAATTATTTTCAACAAAAATATAATGTTGAAAGTTCACAAATAAGTGAATAATGTCTAAATCCTGTTTGTGGTTGGTGGACTTTCTAATGCTCCTCTGTACGCACACTAAGCTCATCAACATGAACGTTGTTCACGTTTCTCTCTGCCAATGTTTACTGGTATCTTTTACATTTTCTTGCTTCACTTAGTGTCTGTCTTTGTGCCAAATCACATTGTACAACACTGGTAGTCTGTATCATGTGTAGCCGCTACCGAAGAAACAGCTGGGGGGACCCGACAGACGTAAAAAAAATCTGTTTGGCAGCCTGATCGGTTAACATCAGCACATCGGTCTCTACAGCCGTGTCGTGGAGGCCTCCGCCCAGACATGATAAAGGGTTAGGTCAGAGGAAACGAGGAGTGTGCGGCATAGATGGTCAAGAGGAAGCAGACAGATTTTCTAAAAATAAACAGGGACAATGCAAAGTGACTAAGGACCACCGATTATCTAGACAAGATCTTATATTTCAACATTACACAGAGACCACCAGTGATTTTGGTCTCTTCATGTATGTATCCAGAAAGTTACCATAATAAGTAATGAAATATTTAATGAGGATGCTGTGGACACAATGTTTGAAAGAATCCAGTTTTATGCTGATTCAGCAGATCCAAAGCTAACTGCACCCACAGAAAGTTGTCTCCCCGATCTGAAATCTCATCTCGAGTAAAATTCCTTCGGTTAGTTTAAAACAGCTTTTTCATGAACTTCTAGTATTATTTTTTTAATAACTCTTCTAGTTAACAATAGCAAACTCTGATGTTTGACAAGAGCAATCTTTATTGAGACATTTTTCAAATTTGCTCGACTGCTGTTGGCAGCGCTGAAGTTTCCCCAAGGAAGCCATATTGTGACTCAAGGTTTCTGCTCTTACATCAGTTCCTCTCCGGTAATTTTCTTGCCTGCAGCCTTATAAGGACTTTCACTTCACAGTCTCGCTATTCTCCCCCCTGCTTTTCGCCGGGCGCAGTACTCCGTTGCAGGCCTCCACTTTAGATTGCTTTACAGCTTGCTACAAGTACAGGGCCTTCCGTAGCTCTGTGTTCATCGCTGTTATTCTACACTCTAGTGCCATTTAGTCACTTTATCTAGGTTTACATTTTGGATTTTCCCTTTTAAAATGATGTTTGGTTTTAGTGCTCAAACCTGACCATGTGCTTTTAAAGTAGTTTTCTTTCTTTTTTCCACTTTACTGCTGAATGAACCTTTACCATATTATCAACCTTTTGCTATTTGAAAAATGTAACCATTTCAGTAAAAGTTAAGCAAAGGACAGGACGTTTTTTGAACCAGTTGCTCACTATGCCCAAGTCTGGTGTACTGTTAATTACATGAACATTTACACAGCACCTGTTTTGTCAACAGATAAACAAACCGCCTACTGTTATTGCACAAAACGTGAGCCTAACTCACCATTACGGCCCGTTATGTAGAAATCCTGACGAGTGCTGTTTACCTGTTGAAGCTGGACCAAACTCTCAACGAGTGACCGTGGAGAAATGTTGAATGGAAACTCCCAGCGGTATGCTAGTCGGGGATTAAATAAGTCTGTATAGTGCACATAGCAGAGCAGATTATCAGTGTGTGTGTAGAGGTAGAGCCTTTGGACAACCTACAATCAAACCTTTTTTACACATGTTTTCTGTTTGGAGGTGGAAAACAAATCATACTTATAAAAGTAAGTTTATATTTTTGGCTTTAATGTATACTCCTTTTTTGTCTATTGCTAAAGTTGCTAAAACCTCTTGTCCATTTTATGTTTTTATTTGTCTCTAATCTACTTTTTTATAACATTCAAAGATTATTACCATAATACAATGCAATATTCTAGGTATTTGTCTAGTGCAACCTTCAAGCCAGTAAGGTTCAGACTGTACATAATTAAAGAATAGCATTAGCAAAGCACTATAATGAGCAATAGTCCACATACTAGTGGATGACTTCAGAAGAACCTGTGGTTTTTATCCGTCTTGTTTCTGGAGTGAAGGAAATGAGGTCCATCAAATGTATACTGGAAAACAATCCACTCCGACGAGTATTACAGCTACAGCTTTTAGTCGGGTCTACATATTTCTGTGTACACGGCTGTAACAATATAACAGTTGATTTTGATCCAAAAGCAGACATGGCAACAAAAAAAACAACAACCTCTGGGCATAAACCAGCCCTTACTTGGTCAGTAGGAGGCTTACAGCTGGCAAACGAGTGCAGGGGCCAGAAAGAAGGGAATGTGTCATCGGAATAAATGGGAAACAAAGCTAAGGTCACATGGAATGGTATCACCTCAAATACGAGGATTAGTGAGGTAAAGAAGGACCGGTGTGTCGGCTGGTGATGAGTCGGGTTAACGTATGCAGTTAACTGGAGACTATGTGGATCAACCAGCAGGATGTGAATGGCTAGAGAGGAACAAGCAGCGATGTATCCCCACGCTTTATGTTTTTATTAAAAACAACCAACCAACTTGTTTATAATTCTTGCAGTGATGTGATTTATTCTGTGGTTGTGGGAACCGGTTCGAATGGACCCTATTTGCGCTCTTTTGTGTTTACGGCCCCCTGCGTAGAGAGCGACCTCATCCTCTGCTCTGTCCTCCTTCCTGTCCACTGGTCTCTCGGGCTGCGGGGTTTCTGATCTGATCCGGTAACAACAGGCAGTATGAGAACAAGGCGCTTATTTGCTACAGCACTGTAGTGGAGTGTAATATGTGTATACGAGCTTTAGAGGATATGAACATGCTTGTTGTTTTCACGTGATTTCCCCTTTCAGCATTGGCTTTGAGCCATGACATTAACATACTGACAGGCCTGTTATACTGTGTCTCAAAACACCCCCGTCACATCTTCCCACATTCCCACTTTGTATTCAGCTTGACGTTTTACCTAATAACTGTGTGCTGTCGGGTGTGACACAGCTAAAATGATCATTTAAAACACCTAAGCAGCTCCACCAGACTCGGATCGCAGCGTGACTTGATTTTCTTGCAACTCTAACATCTGGGTTCGTCTTTCAGACAGGCCGTGAATCCGGTGGCAGTAGATGTGGGCTGAAGGCTTGCCGCTGTAACCAGGGTGGAGCCTTTGTTATCGAGAGGTTCAGCGTAGTTGCTGACCTTGTGCGACTGCCGTGGGCGCTGTGACACAGAAGCACGACTCTACCGGAATCCCCCCCCGCCCCCCCTGGGTGTAGAGCGCCGCTCAAATAAAGTTGGTTGAAGTAAAATGAACCAGAGTATTGTGCGCGTAGATGTGGTCCACATACGTAATGGGGCTGTAGCTCCACACGTGTGTTCCCACTTGCTTTAAAACAGATAGTGGTGTCGTCTTGGCTGTGGTTGAGAGCGGCACACTGATAACGCTGGCGTAGGAATGTTCAGGGTGGCGGTCACTGACTGATTAATCCCCTTTCTGTGTTGAGACTGGGGATATTTTTAGGAGATTTTCCTGCATCTCACTGGCGTCAAGAGTCTGCCCTAGACTGTACTTCACTTAACTGCTTTAAGTCCCCTCTGTTCTGTGAATTTCACTAGTTTATTCTTTTATCACTTTTCTCTCTCACTGTTTAATTCATCCAGTGTTTCCCCTACCATTATAACAGGGGGGCGCCCTTTGTTATTTTTCCACGCTCGGCAGTTCCACCCTGACATGAATGTCGCAAATATGTCCGTGTGAGCTTGCAGCAGCAGGGCAGAGAGCTCCGTGAAGTGGAGGGCTTCTCATTATAGAGGTGATCCAACAAGTCATCATGTTACAAACATTGTAACAGAATTGGTCTTTTATTCCTCTAAATGTAAAGCTTTTTAAAAGCCCATTGGAGAATGGGTCATGGAAACTTGACGCGCTCGGCTGAGAGGGGTGTTTTTCGGCATGTCCTAATAATGGGGCGTTAAGTGGTTTTGAATTGTGGCCATGAGAGACACACCCTAACCAGGCAGAAGAAGTTTGAGTTCAGTTCCTTTTTTTTTTCAGAATTAGCCGTTCTGTTGCAGGAAATGAAAGTGCTGAAACCCCATGAACACCCTTCGTGAACTCTAATCCACACACTAATAACACCGATGACTGTGGGGGCTGTTTAATGTCCGTTTAAAGAGTGGTATCTCTGTAGGTCAGTGTTGGCCTGCACAGTGGGTTTCACTCCGTCGCTTTCTGCCGCTGGTGATGACAGGAAGCGAGATGAGGCACAAGTATCCTGAGAAGTAAATGGGGTCCTGCTGACGCGAATGGGAAAGAATGAACCCTAATCAGCCCCGCCACTGGGAAATAATGCACACCATTGTTGTCCGGGGCAGGCGTGGGCCTCAGCCCTCACAGTTATTTCCCAACAGACATGCTTGCTGCATTTTTGGTCATTTCTAAGAGGACAGAGCAAATGAGAATGAGCATCCACGGGTGGTTTACTCGGTACAGAAGTGATTTATTGTCCGGGGGACCTCACAGCAGGGGGGAGGGCAGGCTTAAGGTTAAATATATTAATTTGACTTCTTCTGCATCACTTTGCAACACGTACAAAACTTTCTACCCTCACTGGCTGAATAAGCAACTGCGACAAAGTGCGTTAACTGAAGAGGACGAACCCAGTCATCAGCCTGGCTGATAGCTTAGCATACAGCTGAGCGGCTAACTGACAGGCTGCTTGATACATGACAGGATGTTGGCGACTCTCATGAGAGCTCCGGGCTCAGCGGCGGTGCCTCACTAGAGGATGTGGTTACTTCCTGTAGATAAGTTCTATACTGAGAGCAGCATAGAACACTAACATTCTGATCATTCTTATTCTCTTCATAAAAGCACTAGGGACCAAACATTAATTCAATATATAATGTATCATTGTTTTAAGTTCGGCATAAAGGGACTTTCTTAATGTTCTTTGAGACAGATTCTTCCGCTTGGCTAGTCATTAAAAAACCTAAATCAACCTGTTTAATGAATATTGACAGTTTAAAGAGTCTATAATGCTAAGAATGATAAATTTATTTATTTATCGTTTTTTTAATGCACTTCCGTCCTCAGATAAGTGTAAGAGTCACCACGATGGATGCTGAACTGGAATTCGCCATTCAGCCAAATACAACAGGAAAGCAGCTCTTTGACCAGGTATGAAAAATGTCATTTGGAAACATAAATTGTAGAATTTGTTACTTTTTGGGGGTTGGAATAATTTAGATAAACACAACATTATAGTTATATTATAAGTGTATATGCTTTATTCTAGAAACCATCTAGGGTATGTTTCTATTTTAAATCTCATTACGATGTTCTTAAATCCAACCTACAAATTATTTGAATGAAACAGGCATCAATCATACAGCGGCATGGCGACGCCCCCTGGGCTTCACTGTTCACTGTGGTGGTATTTGGTTGTAGTCACAGAAGTATCTTCTGATTTCCTGTTTTCAGGTGGTTAAGACCATCGGGCTGAGAGAGGTTTGGTACTTTGGACTCCAATACCAGGATACAAAGGGTTTCTCCACATGGCTCAAGCTCAACAAGAAGGTGAGATCCTCAGTTGTTGTTTTTTTGAGTGTCTAGCACAAGATTTGTATTTACAGAAACGTAACCTCCAACCCCTCATCCGTGTCCCACTTTATTCTAGGTGACAGCCCAGGATGTGAGGAAGGAAAGCCCACTGCTGTTTAAGTTCCGCGCCAAGTTCTTCCCGGAGGATGTGACCGAGGAGTTAATCCAGGACGCCACGCAGCGGCTGTTCTTCCTGCAGGTGAAGGAGGGCATCTTAAATGACGACATCTACTGCCCTCCAGAGACTGCGGTCCTCCTGGCCTCCTACGCGGTGCAGGCCAAGTATGCCGACTACAACAAGGAAGTCAACACGCCCGGCTATCTGTCCGGTGAACAGCTGCTCCCTCAGAGGTAACACAGGCACATGTCGGCGTGCAGTCAGCATCAGAGGGGCGTGCGTTAGGGCGTGGCTTCTGACACTCTATGATGTCTCATCTGCACAGAGTTCTGGACCAGCACAAACTCAACAAGGACCAGTGGGAGGAGAGGATCCAAGTGTGGCACGAAGAACACAAGAGCATGATGAGGTAACTGCTGACAAAATGGCATTTCTAGAGGATATTTTGAGATAATACCACAGAATCTGATTGTCACAGACTACTCGACCCAATCTATCTCCCCACGATGGGACCGTGAATCTTTAATGATTGTTTTGGTCTTCTCGCCGGCATTCCTTCTTAGTCTCCTGAGCATAAACTACCATGTGCCTCCAACTCTCTGTAGCACTGGTTAAACTTCACTTCTTATTTGTCCACAGAGAGGAGTCAATGATGGAGTATTTGAAGATCGCTCAAGATCTGGAGATGTACGGAGTCAATTACTTCAACATCAAGAACAAGAAAGGAACAGAGCTGTTTTTGGGAGTGGACGCTCTGGGGCTCAACATCTATGAACAAAATGACAAGTAAGCAAATCCGCAACAATCCATGTCCATGTTGAGCAGGATTTGCATGCACCTGACAGTTTTTTTGCATTGTCTTCAACAGAATGACTCCCAAAATTGGATTTCCTTGGAGTGAAATCCGGAACATTTCCTTTAATGACAAGAAGTTTGTCATTAAGCCAATTGACAAAAAAGCCCCCGTATGTTAAAATCTTTATAACAGCAGCTTCTGAACCGTCGATAAATCCTCAGTCTGTGCATCGCTTTTAACCTCCCGCATCCCTATTTTTGCTGTTTTAGGACTTTGTGTTCTACGCTCCGAGACTGCGCATCAACAAGCGTATTCTGGCTCTGTGCATGGGTAACCACGAGCTGTACATCCGCCGCCGCAAACCAGACACCATCGAAGTGCAGCAGATGAAGGCTCAGGCTCGGGAGGAGAAGAATCACAAGAAGATGGAGAGGTAAGAGACTCTTTTCAAAATGCACCTGACATGTGTTTATGGAGGTGTAGGCTACTACTACTTTCAAATGCCCTGAGAATTATATGATGACCTGCTTACTCCAGTCCGCCCTGATGCACTGTTTCTGTTTCCATCAGAGCTCTGCTGGAGAACGAAAAGAGGAAAAGAGAAGTTGCAGAAAAGGAGAAGGAGAAGATTGAAAAAGAAAAGGAAGAACTAATGGAGAGGTTAAAGCAGATCGAGGAGCAAACGAAAAAAGCCCAACAGGGTGGGTGACCCGGTGGAGAAGCCTGCACGTCGTACTGCGGGGAATGCTGACTGCGTTGTTTTCCCCTCACACAGTGCTGACCTTTAGCGCTGACCTTTGGTGCTTCTCTGTGCGTGTGAATGTGTGTGCACAGAGCTGGAGGAGCAGACGCAGAGGGCCCTGGAATTGGAGCTGGAGAGGAAGAGAGCTCAGGAGGAGGCTGAGCGTTTGGAGGCTGACCTGAAGGGCGCTGAGGACGCCAAGCAGGCGCTGCTGCAGCAGTCAGAGAGCCAGATGAAGAACCAAGAACACCTGGTCGGTCAACCACAACTCAATGATTGCTCCAGTGCCTCAAACATCATTATCAAGAAAAACTAATGGAAAACTTTCTTTTCAGGCGACCGAGTTGGCTGATTTGACTTCCAAGATTTCCCTTCTGGAGGATGCCAAGAAGAAGAAGGAAGAGGAAGCCGTGCAGTGGCAAGAGAAGGTACGGCGGCTTTTTAAAACATTTTTTTTTCAATAGTGACCAGTATTTTTCCTGTGATTATAGTCGAATGGGGTTAAAGATGCTGAAAATGAAAGTACAAAGGAGATGACGCTGCTAAACATTTGAACTGTTGACATGTTGAGTTTTTACACAAAGCAAAATATCTGCCGCTTCCGTAGCAGCGCAGATAGCTGGTTTCATCTGCAGGACATTCCTCAAGTCTCTGTGTGGTGGGGGAGGGGTAAAAGCTCACAGCTGGACACTTGTTCCATTTGCTTCTTCTTCATGGGCAGCGCGGCTCACGGCAAAATGGCCGTCTTTCGCTACAAGGAACTCCCGTCGTATCTTTGGTGCCCAGTTGTGATATGCCTCATCGTTTGGGTCACGGAGCATCTTCCATGTGTCCGTGGGACGAGTGGGTCGTGTTTGGCCCTGTGTCGGGTCCGCACTCCCAACACATTGACTGTGCCCCGCTCCTCTCATTGGCGCTCTCTGCTCCCTCAGGCCACCACGGTGCAGGAGGACCTGGAGAAGACCAAAGAGGAGCTCCGCAACAAGGTGATGGTCGCTCACGTCCAGGAGCCGCTCAACGAGCATGATGAGAACGACGAGAGCAGCGCCGAGGCCAGCGCCGAGTTTGCGTCGGACGTCACGTTCAAGGACCGCAGCGAGGAGGAGCGCATGACCGAGGCGGAGAAGAACGAGCGCCTGCAGAAACATCTACTCGTAAGTCATGGCCCGTAGATCGCGAATGAGACGATAGAGCTAAATTTGTATCTAATACGGCACACTGCAGCATTTTAAAGCACTTTTTCTCTCACATATTTTTGAAATAAGTAAAACATACTGCAGGGAGAGGGTTAGTTAGTTAGGTGTTGCTGCCGCCCTTCCTCCAGTGTAGAAGGGCAAGTAGGCATTGACAGTTGGGACACAGTAAAGTCTCCAATGAGACTCCACTTCTCTTCAATAAAGAAGAGAGCAAGATAAAGAGCAACAGATTAATTATAGAAGGCTTGTTAAGTTTTAAACTCATGTGGTTAGAACATAAGAAAGCATTCAGGGGTTGTGTGTGTCATGGTAACAACTGCTCCGACTCTGTTTCCAGGCTTTGAGCTCAGAGTTGGCTAACGCTCGGGACGAGAGCAAGAAAACGGTGAATGACATGATCCATGCGGAGAACATGAAGGCGGGACGAGATAAGTACAAGACCCTGAGACAGATCCGCTCAGGAAACACCAAACAGCGCATTGACGAGTTCGAGTGCATGTGATGTCTGCACGATGCAAAAAAGAGAGGAAAAGGAAAAGCCCACACAGCTGTGCCTCTCTCCCTGGACTGCAGTCCTGCCTCACACAAGCTGTCTCCTCTGCTCCCAAACAAATCAGATCCACAACATGGTTGCACAAGCGCAGCGAGATGTACAAATAAGGATCTGGAAAAACTCCATTTCTTACCATTCCTAACTTTGAATTTAGGCAAGTTACTGGTTGAAAAGGGACTGACTGTATTTTATTAGTTTCATTCCTCATGGGGGCTTTGTGTAGCATATTAGTATACAGTAAACATTGAGTAAGCATTTTTAATTTCTTTATATATTTCTGTCATGTTCTTGCATCATGATTTCCAAATAAAAGACTCCGACCTATTCAAATTTCCCATTGAAGACTGGGCCTGCAGACATATTTCTGCTGTTCACATGCAACGGTTCTTCTCAGCGATCTGGACGTTAATATTTGTCCCATTGTTGGACCAAATTTTCCGTCATCTGTCCATGAAGAGCATTTACAGAGCAGTATTACTTTTTTTTGCAAAGTCAATTTTAGTTTAGGTTGAGTGTATTCCGAATCTACCTACTGTTAGAAATCACACAGTATTTACGCCCCACTCTGCAATATTAAAGATACATTTCATTTTTTTTGTCTTGATTTTTACATTTCTGAAAGCTTTCAACTCAGTTTTCCTTTCAAGGCTTTAGTGTCAATGTTGTTGTGTCATTCAGTGCCATCATCTAGTCAATTCAGCATTCAATAAATAAAAGAAACTTGATATTTGAAGTTTTTTACTGTTCCCTTTAACAGTTAGTGTTGTTCCTCTGCTTTTTACGATTCTGCTTGTTTGCAATGAGGCGTTTGGATAATGAAAGTATATACATTTTTGCATTGATATAATCAGTTCAGCTTATGGAATCACACTGTAGTTGTCACACCACAGGGCAAAAGTTGCAGTTTGAACAAACTTTTTCACTCATTTGTTTTATTCACAGATGAGAACTTTCCTTCTACAAAATCTTCATAGGATTTAATGTGCGTAATAGAATATTTTCCTTAAACATGCACTGGAAAACCATAGTTTACCTTATCACAATGAGTCAAGACCGACTCCAATGCATGCGTTTGGATAACTGTATTTAATTTTGAGTATTTTGTGATTTGGATTTTTTAGAAGTGTTGGAACAATGTAAGGTGGGAAAACTGACACCACTGAGGATATTTTTGTACTATAAACTCCAGAAGTAACAGTTTTTTTTTCAGAACAAACCTAATTTAAAAAGAGTATTTTGGTGTTAACTGATAGGCCGGCTCAGTGCTGTGATAGTGAGCTGATGGAACAAGCAACACCCCAAAGCCACGGATTGAATAAAAAAAGCTGAACGTGACAAAGTTCTGTTGCATGCAGGCAAATTACCGTTAAATTACATTTAACTCAAGCCAAAACAACTTCCTTGTGCCATCTTTTCTATTTGACATTTTGTGATCCAGGCATGTGAAGGGTTTTGCTTGTCCTCAGATTGTTAGACATGAGGGTTTGAAAACTTTATTGATGCTATTTAGCAAATTTCGATTTTTTAAATTGTATTTAGTTTTTTCTCTCATTGAATGAACCTTAGTCATTTGTACCTAGATGCATTTTGATATCCAGTATTCTCGCCCATTGCTGCGTCAACTTATTTTACCATGGAATGTACAAATGCGTTGTTGCTATTTTGGATACCTTTTCATGCCTTTGACAATAACTTATATTTCTTATAATGCTGCACTGTACTGTATGTTCTACCTGAAGCACCGTGAGTTGACAGCCTTTTCTAAAGAATAGAGTGTCATTCGAATCCCTCAGCGTTTCGTGACAAAGAAATGTAATAAACGTTGCCGTTCAATATTTAGTCTTGAATCAAAAAGGGTTGAAGCGTGATATTGTAAATTGACAGACAGTGCCTTCCCCAGATTCCCCATCAGATGTCGCTGCTTCAAGTCCTTCTTTCACCAATGAATAAAAGTCAAATTAAACTTATTTGTTTTCCTGACTACATCCTTGCTATCTACAACTAGCATTGTAATTGAAAACCCCTTAAATCAGTCGTGTCCCATGAGCAGCGTTATACTCCACATTGCTTTAAATGCATCATCCATTCATTTGAGCTTTCTCTTGGGTTTAGGTTTTAAATGCATAAATGAACCACATTCATTTGTTTATTGCAAGGCTTTTTTCTATTTTAACAAAATAAAACCAAAAGTTGTTTTCACTAAATTATAAAATGTTCTTGTTGAAATTATGACCTTTGTGTTGTTAGGGTCGGTTTCGATAATAATTGGATCCAAAACTCAAATCATAAGTGTACTGTCAGCCAGCTCCTCTCCCAAGCATGTGAGCTTTAGGGGATTCTCGTTTTGCTTTGTTGTTTAGTATACCTGCACAAAAACAAAAAATGCAAAGACATTTGAGGTGGTGACTTGCAGGGTCACCAACTGATGAAGATAAAGCCCAGAGGCCCACACCAAAAATATTAAAATGGATGATAGATAATTGTTTTTGATTTAAGAGATGGGTCAAAAGCAACCCGTTAACATAAGAGAAGGTAACAGAAAGCGAACACAAGCCGAAGGTTAATCTGTTCAAATGCTTACTTTCAGTCTAACACACATTGGTCACGCTGCCGATGGCCTGGAGTTCCCATCGCAGCTGCTGTCGAGCACGTGGCTGCAATCCTTCAGTCAGCCACACGGTGGCAGCCTTCCCTCAGCCTTCCCTCAACCTTCCCTCAGCCTTCCCTCAACCTTCCCTCAGCCTTCCCTCAGCCTTCCGTCCGGCCCAACATGGCAACCATTCGGAGGCTTAGTCACGTCGATGAACATTTGGGCGATGATGTCAAGATCGTCACCAATATAAACGCCACGTCAGCTGCACGTAGTATGTCTACCTATTAAAAGAAACGGGACTTTCCGGTTCTACCCAAGCAAGTTCTTAGAATATTATTTTTTAAACCCGTACAAGCGATACGTTTTCAATAATGAAACCTACACAAAACGTTTGTACGTGACATCCAGAACACACATATCAAAATATTGCTCAGCAAATTTCTTTTTACAAAAATCTCCCACAGCTGATTTTGTTTTTGATGGTCTGGTGGCATGTGCACAGCACTTCTCTCATTGTGGAATCTCAATATTTTACAGTATTACATACATCATTCGTGGAAATAAATACACTTCACTAAAACATTAAGGTAGTCAAGAGAATGTTGGGGTATTTTTTTGCAATAGGAAATTCAGTTAAAAATCAACCACCTCTTTCTTAACACCAAAGAGAGGGGGAGTTGTTTTCGTCTCCCACTTCCTCTATATTTGTGGTAATAGTGGCCTGAAAAGGGTGTTGAAATGGTTCACACTACGAGCTGCTGCCACATAGAGATAAGGTGCAGTGAGTCTTACTGCCTGAACGAGACTCACAGTATATACCTCAGTCTTTCACAGGATCACTCTGAATAGCTTATCTTGCTTCATTCTTCTTCAAGTTGTCAGAAGTCTTAACAACAAGCCCTCCGTGTCCTTCACCATAATACCCTATTCTTACTTCTAAATATTATATACGGGGCAGTTTTGTTTAATGACTGGAATTATTCATCCTTTCAAAGCACCGAGGACTCACGGCACTCACGATACGGCACCAAAAGTGCCCACTCTGTACAGTTAAGGAGTAAACAAAAGGTACTTTGAAAGGGGCTGACTTAAATATGTATATATGAATATGGCTAGTTGAGTATTAAGTGTGTGATAGCATAACGTTGCATTGGGGCAGCATTATGCTATCACACTTATGTTACGTTGGTCTCTATGTAATGTGGCATTCAAAAACAGAGAAGTAATGTGCCCTGCTCTGTGGCAGGATAGATATCAAGGATCAGAGGACTTCTGTCTGAAAAGGACAGCATCATCACATCACTTCTTCCTGCCCAACAAAGAATGGACAGTTGGTTTCATAAAGGCCCGAATGCTTTAGAAACAAAATACACGTCTGACCCCCAGGTCGTCTGGGACGGGTCTCCTCTCTGTTCCCAAAGTCTGAACCAAATATGGAGGAGCAGCGTGCAGTTTTTCTGCTCCACATAAAGTATCTGAAACAAACTCCCAGAAAGTTGCTTCAAATACTGAAGACTTTTCAGTTTTGCTGCCGCCTTTAATTGACCCTGATTAGTCCCGGGAGCTGAAGGGTAGAAGATTGCTTCTGGGAATCTAAAAAACAGTCCAGTTAAGGTTTAACAGTCCTGGGAATCAAAAAGAGCTTCAGGCCGTAACCGTGGAAACTTTAGCAGAAGTAAGACTTCCTCTACATTTCTGCAATGTACATGTTTTGATGCGTAATGGTTTTGTGTAAAGCACTTTGAATTGAATTGTTCCTGACATACTCTACACAAATAACCTGGCCCTGCCTATGCTATGCTATGCTATACTATGCCATATCACAATACACAACACACTGCTGTTGACTAAGCTTTCCATCGTTGCCATGTCTGTGGGAGGAGCCACACGCACACCTGTGCTGCCTGGAGTCCTCTAGACACAGGTGAGCTCAAGCTGCTCAGAATCAGCGCCGTAAAACAACATGCGAATCATTGCTCTGTTCATTTTCCTGCACGAATCACATGACGCTGCGTGCTGCAAACGTCCATCTTTAGTGCGGCTGGTTCATGAGCGGAGAGCTGGGTCAGGTAGGCGCCCCGTTGATGTACATGTGTGGACAACAACTGTTTGACCTTTCATTTGCATGACCATCTATCTCAATGTGGTAACGCAGCGTAGTTGCTTCCTATTTTTGTACAAAGATCCGTAGGGTCATGTATCAAGTTTTGTCTGAGCTGCTCCCCCCCCACCCTCCCCCACCCTGGTTGCTTCACAAATCTCTGGGTTCATCAGTTTGTTTCCTTACTTTATGCACGTAGACTTCTGCCTGCTGCTGCAAATAGATCTAAAGAGCGTCCGCAAGAACAACGGTCCACTCCCTCCCCCACTTTGAGTGGTTGCTATTCCAAAAACTCAATGTTGAGTCACATTGGGTGGCAAGGATGTTGTAGATGCAGAGGAGGGGGGGGGGCAGTGAGGATGTTGTAGATGCAGAGGGGAGTGCGGGGGGGACAGGGGGGGGGGGGGGGGGGGGGCAGTGAGTGATTCGTCATGGTGCATCAGTCCAGAGTGAAATGAGGAAGTTATGAAGCCTTGTGCAGCCGTTGTAGAAGAAATGTATATGTCTTTCCGTGTACAAGTGAAAAGTAACAGTGACAACTTTGACAGTTTTGTGCCTCTGAAGTCCAGGACTACGACATAATGAAATGACTGGATGAACTGAACCACCAATCTGCTGATGCAGGAAGGAGTGGGACACCCAGCGAAGGATGCTTTGGATGGAAATTTAAGCGAAATAGGACATTGGCATTAATGCTTGTGTTTTTGTCTCCTAAGCAGCTATATTCATGCAGGTCTGTGAGCACGCTCAGCACACCATTATCTCTAAAGGCGCGAGCCACGAAAGCCCCCCAACAGCATTTCACAACCGTAACATGTTGACACTTTATTTCCCCACATTTCCTGAGAGCTAGCTCCGCTGCAGTTATCTTCCTTGTTTTGACTTCCTCTTTGCAGCGTCAGACTCGATGGTCAAACGAATTGTCTCGTTCACCGAGTCATCACTGTGAACCCTTGCGAGGGAGAGAGGAGCGTCGCCGTCTCACCCGGCTGCTGCGACATCAAAAAAACAAGACAGCCCGGACCTCAGGTAACAGATTGGCGCCTACTTTTTGAAAGTTTTGTGCACAAAAGACTTCTCGTCTCTGTTTTTTGGAGTCTTTGATGATGTTGTTGGGTTGGACACCGGAGTCCTGTCCGTTTATTCCACAGAGCCATCGGTGACCTTGCGGGATCAGGCCCCCCACTTAGTGTATTTGACAAGCTGAGTTGGACACTCTGTATCTCTGAGTGTCAGTTTGTCAAATACCCCAAGTGAGGTGTCACTTCTCTACAAATAGTGAGCCGTCCTTACCCCACGGACTGGAGGAAGGACCAAGGACACCCAACAGTTTGTGTGTCCTCGCTGTGTCTTCTGTTTAACTGTCATTTGTTTTAGCGAATCCCATGAGAGAACAGAAGCATCATTTATGCTTTTTAAAATCCAAATAAGTGTAATGAATGAACCAATAAAGGTTACAGAGGGATTTTTGCAAGTGTGCCGATGAAGAAATGTTCTTTTTCAGTCTTTTTATTCGTAGGTGTGCAGTCTCAACTCAGGCAAAACATTCAGGAGAGGTAAGGCTGCTCTGAATTTTGACCCTTTGTTATATAATGATTTTGTTTCGCATCAAGTTTAAAGACGTTCAAATGATACAACTCAAACCGTTCAAATCAACGGCGAGGTCTGAGTTTACTGATTTGTTTCCTGGGATTAAGACGTGCACACCAACGTGCATTCTGTGCCGTGTATCCATTTACATTTCCGTGCGATGGAGCAAATCAACATTCTTGACAAAATGATCAGTATCTAAAAGACCAAATGCACGACGAGACTTTTGTAGGACTGTAGAAAATAAAATGTATTCAGTGTCCTCTCCTGTTCAACATGTGGTTGCCAGTCTTTGCAACTTCAGCATCAAGAACTGAAGTCTTGTTTTTGGAAACATTTGAGGTAAAAAAAATAAATACACAATGCCCCAAATGTTCTCTGAATCTTTTACAGACTTATTGTGTAATAATAACTGTAACGATGTGTATAAGAGTGTATGATGTTTGTAGGCAGATGGGTGATCTCGTGAGGGTTCTACTTATCGCCCAATTGACGGCGCTAATCGGCCCGTCCCCTATTTCCTGTTCCTGCGGGTGCCCAGGAAGTCGTGTGTGTGAACAAATGTGTATACTTGTCTGATCTTTTAGATGTTTTAACGTGCTAACCGTTGTCATACTTTGAAAAATCACCTGATCGTTGCGGTTGCGAGCAGCCAGTAGAGCAGACTTGCACACTGCAGAATGCGGCCCGAGCCTGGAGCACATCCTGGTATTTCGACACATTGCACTTGAAACATTCCGCATTGGGAAATGCAGATTTTTTTTATTTTTATTATTCCGACATACTGGACGTGTTATGGGTAATGGAGTGCACAGTAGGTGCATGCCTACTGCTGTGCATCATCACACGGGGGAGGCTGCCAACACATGGTGTGAATCTTGAGCCCTCTGTCTTCACTGCACAACATTGGAGAGGAACGTGCAGCTGTGTTTCATTTGCACAGCATTATGTGCTGTGTGGATTTTGTTTTTAAGGAGCATCCATATCAGGTTTCATGGTTAAATTGCTTTCTTACAATCAAGCACTTTCAAAAATAAAAAACGTTCACATTGATGAGATGTGTCGCACACTGCCATGTTGCCTTGAATGATGGCTTGACCTCGGTGGTGCAAATGTCACACCGTAACCACGTTTTTCTCTGACCTCTGAGGCGGGAGGAAATGTTCTCAAATAATAATCTTAGTCTGTAAAACCCTCATCAAACTGTTTACACCCCCCCCCCTCCCCAAATTCATAATTTCCTGTCTTCTATCTGTTGCTGTACTTCCACCAGCATGTGGTGGTAGAGCTCCGTTCTTTGATTAGATTCAAACGTTAGACCAGCCTCACTTTGAAGAAGCTGATATTGAGCATCACAACACACAAATACACACAATCAGTTCCTTGAGATGTGAATTCTTTACTGGATAGAGAAGCTCAGACGAACAACACATGTTACAACAAATATTTCCTTCTAAACCACAATTTATGGTTTAATTTGTAATTACAATTTTTATTTTATTCAGTAATGTGCAATATCCATATTATTGTTATATGTTGTTATATTATAAGGTATCGCACTGTATTTAATTTACATTTCATATGAGCAATAATGAACTCAATCATTGAGACAGATCTTATATTTGAGTTCTGTTTGTTTCACAGTTTACTTATTCGTCATCTCTTTACTGTTATCATATCCTATTTATTGTCATTGTTTTGTACTGATGCCTATGACTGCTTTCCCCTTTGCGTTGGTTATACTGATAAAAAAACGTCTACAAAAGAGCTCCTAATAAGGGTGCAAAGCATTGACATGTAGTGTTCTAATTAAAACATTAAAGCAACAGCAACACTTTTGGTCACTTCAAAGACGTTGCGCAAGTTCCCTAAATGCAGCGCTCAACACAATTCATACTTACCGGATGTTGTTTGTTTACAGAGAAAGCAAATCCATAGCCAACATATGGGGTCGGTTAGGGGAAAGAAAAAAACATTTTTTAACTGCTTGCTGTTAAACAACATGAAGAGTCCAATGAATTGTAAACCAGACGAAAAAGGTTGTTTAGTGCGATATGTTTAGTTCTTCACTGCACACATGTTACACATGTCGACGTGTTTGCATTTAGAACTGAAAGTCATGAGGTGAACGTGCTGTATGTGAATGACACGGTCAGTTAAGGTTCGTGGTTAAAAAAAAACTCACATGTTACATTTATTCCAGTCCAGGCTAATTATCTAGATACGAAACACAGAGACATGAAATGAAACCAATGAACTAAACCAAAAAAATGCATTCCACAATAAAGTTTGCTAAGACTTTCATACATTTGTAATATATATGAAATTAAATAAAAAGGAAACAACAAATAATAATTGTAAAATCCTGATCTTTATTTTATATACATTTAATTAATTAGTAACCTTATTTGGTCAATTTTCCCCCACACTAAAGTATAGACTTCACTCTCACCAATATCACATTTGACCTGCATGTGACTTACTTGTCTGTTTACTAGCTATATTTTAAGTTTTTATTGAAATGAATCACAGTCTCTGAGGTCTTGTTTTAGTAGATTCGGGACCTGGCAGAAGCAACTTATTCTCTACCACCACCACCACTAGTGTCTGAAACCACAGAAGAAGAGCAGCGTGTGTGCTCCTGGAAGCACACAGATATATGAATTGTAATTCAGTGTTCTGTCAGCAGTTCAGCATCAACTCTGTCAGGACCTCAGCAAACAGAGCCAAACACAAAGGCAACTTTTGTTCACTTGATTCACTGTCTAAAATGACTGAAATAGTCTGAAATACTTGTTTTCAATATTAATGCTATTGAGACATATGAACACGTTTTGACCAAAGAAGGAAACCTTTTTCTTTACCGTTTTAAGTGGCCGCTGAGGAAATATTAGTGTCACCACCTGTAAATTAGGACCGGTTTCTGACATCCCGATTTGGGTCATTCACGTGTAATACAGCCTCAATGGAAGGAATTTGTGAAGAAGCAGAACTTCTCTATAAAAGCACGGTCCGTGTTCAACTATAATTCTGAAAGGAACGTTCAGTTCTGCCGTCTTCGCCCTGATTTTCATCCACCTGAAATGGAATATAGCACTTATTATAAGGCTCTCTAATAGGTCCAACATTCTGCATCAGGTGGCCCGGTAACGAGGTGCTTGTTTCCAGTGTTGTCCGCGATGGCTTTAGGAGATTGATGACCACGTTGTTTGCGTGGGAAAGGATGTCACCGTTAAGCAGGAAGCGAACATGTGGACGGTTTCTTTCCAACCATTCCAGGAGGAGCAGCTGCTTCAAGGTCTGTGAAGTCCTGAAGTCCCACTGAAGGATGTCGCTGTATTTGTACTTTGTCCAGACTCACTTTCTCAAAACCAACCTTCTTCAATCCTGTTATGAAGATCCCTTGTGGCCTCTCTTCAGGTGAGCGCTTGGCAGAGAGTCTTTTGTGCTTCTGTTTTCATGGCGTCCTTCTTCACATCCAGCTGGGAGCGGATGACGTTGTGGCCGTCTTCAAAGAGATAAACGACAATGAGGAAAGCTTCCAACAGAATGGTGCTTCTCACTTATACAAGTCTTGTTTAAAACACTTAAAACAAAATAAAG
The DNA here is from genome assembly GCF_949316345.1 of Pungitius pungitius. Classification (NCBI taxonomy): domain Eukaryota; kingdom Metazoa; phylum Chordata; class Actinopteri; order Perciformes; family Gasterosteidae; genus Pungitius; species Pungitius pungitius. The sequence goes on along the minus strand of NC_084915.1, from coordinate 8,035,830 downwards.
TTGAATGCATATAATGGATAATGGAAATGAAGGAAGGGCTCATCAGCATTGCTTTTAAAGTAGATAAACTGGATTGACTGGATTATTTATTATTAGGCAGCGTTTTTAGCATTTAAAAGGAGCCATTTCTTATGTGTGAATGTGGGTGTGTGTGTGGGCGCATGAGTGTGCGCCTGTCTACAGTGTTCATCTGGCTCTCTTTACTACTCATTACCTATTTAAGACTAAAACACAGTTTGGACGTATAAATAGTCATCAGACAAAAGAGTGCTGGGATTTAACTGTAAACGCAACTCTATTCAGGAAGGCTGCAGATTGCTCAGCACTAGAGGAGGTCAACTCAGTGGATGCTTCTGTAACAAAGTAAAAAGGTTGTGTTGTTTTTCCTATGATCTGACACAAGGTGATGCAGAGTTTTGTTTTGATCATTCTTTGTAGAAATGATCTCTCCCTCCCTCAGTGCAGACTGTGGCGGTACTAAAGCCAAAGGTCGATGAAGCCCTCAGGGTGGGCCTCAGCCAATCAGCCGTAAGATAGTCTTGTCTGTGTGATGCACAGTCACAACCAGTCTGAAGAGGGTGGAGTCAAATCCATTTCAATCAATGTCACCAGCTGATAATAATAAAACAATTAGCAAGTGATATAATTCCGAATTCCTCTCTCCTGCTGAAGCAATTTAACCCCAAACCCGGCCCCACTCCTCCTGCTGCTGAAGCTGCCAGAGGAGCTGTTGAAAGAGTGTTTTTTTTAATGCGGGCCACCAGTATATCTCTGCGTCAGCTGCAGTCTGCTTTGGATCAGCCTGTCCAACATGGACAGCAACAGAATGCGCACACAGAGGGACCTGCAGAAGATCACAGCAGCAACCTGCTTACCCCCAGGTACCTGAAGCTTCAGTGCCACTGACCAGGACTGGATATTTGGCTTATTTTGGGTTAGGGTCGCTCCAGAGTGCTGTTTGGCAGAGCCTCTCGGACCATGGAGTCCTTCATTACAGTGTCCTCATGTTTAAACCACTTCCCCTTTTGCTTTACTGCCCTCTATTTCTGGTTGTGGGATAATGAAAAAATAATTTTTCATGGACAAAAGCATTTGTTTGCAATGTTAAAAACAAAAATGTAAAACTAATAGTAATAAAACACGGTGTAAACAAACTGAGTATATTTGTAAATGCAAGATTTTTACTCTTGCATACATATCTGTACATTATTTTCTGTAAAAGTGCATTGGAAGGAATACAACCTGTGAAAATCCCTGTGTGTTTACACACACTTCAACAGATTATTCTTTTTGGATTGTTGCAGAGAAGAACCTGTCTGCGGCCGCAGGGGGGCAGAGGGGAGCGCTCCATTTCACTCAGGGGACATTCTGGAAAAGATCACAGATGCAATATTAAGTGAGTCAAGGCCTGGGACAAAAGTTCAGGACAATGAAACACACACACGTTGCCATGTGCTTATGTCAAGGGTTATCTTTTGAACCTGGCGTTATTTCGTTTCTCAAAACACACCTGTGTTGTTACGTGAACAGACGGATGTGTGTTTATGGCAGAGATGCTAAATGCTCACTGGGTAGCGCATTCCTAATTTAAGAGAGGCATCTGGGGACTTCTCTGGAGCTTGTGACAAAAATGTGTGTGTCAAGTAAATGTGGACTGGGCCCACATAAATACGATAAGTAACCAGATAACCAATGTCTAGAAACCTGTTGCCCCGGTGCATGCTGGGATATTTTACACTGTACACTCCGGTTGTCCCAGTTTTACCTTCATCTCACATCTTTAACTTCATGCATCCCTCAACGCATGCATTCACGTGCCGTCCAACACGTGATTAATGAGAACTGTAATCAGACCAACGGAGGTCACCACTTTTCCTTCCTTTAAAATAGATTACAATACAATTGATAGAAAATGTTTCTGCCATGGGTACTACACTACACTACTCAGGGGTGTGGGGGCGTTTTAAAGGAGCCATTGGTGGATTGCACTGCACTATTTGAGTTTTTGTAACGGTTTGCATTCTCCTGAATTTTCAGTTGGAGACTCATTTTTGTGATTATTCCCAAACTACATAAATCTCCCAATGTTAATATCAGGGAAACATTGTGTTGTGTGCGTACAAACAAGCTACTTCTTTAATAGTTGTTGGACTGCAATAGAAGTCCATGGCCAAGAGGAACACAATTTATCAGGCTTTAGGTACGCAGGCCAGATGTGTAGGATCTTGTAGTTTTTGGTCATTTCTGGTGATTCTTTTGCCCTTGTCTTCATTTCAGGAATGGCTCAATCAAACACAACAAAGTTGCCATCCAAGTTTATGTTGCAGATAGGAAAACTCCCCAAGCACTGCCTTTCTTACTCCATGGTTCAGTGTGACCCCATTAATTGTGAATGTTGCACTCTCAATGTCACTCTGACTTGTGCTCGGAGGAGCCAAGCATCATTTTGTTGGAGATTGTTAATTGAGGTAGAAACATAGTTGGAGGAGGATTACTTGTTCCCTGCCTGCTACCGAAAAAGTAATTCAAATAAAAACATCATTGAGCTCACATAATTAGTTTTTCAGTGACTGGCTGAACATCATTATTATGCTCAGCTCATACCATTGTACTTAATTGAGGAGGATCCTTTTTTTCTGACTAGATAATTTTGGGTATGGTTTGTCTTTGAAAGTTGGAGAACTTCAACAAATGTTACTGTGGTAGACAGGTCTGCACTTTTTGGACAGTTTTGGACCTTAATAAAGTACCAATAGATAGCATGCTAGCACTGACCAAGAGGGGGGAACATAGTAAACACCGGCTTAAAGGTATACTTTCTGACCTGCTTACAAAGCTTCCACTCATTTTTAAATATAATATACACTCACCGGCCACTTTATTAGGTACACCTGTCCAACTGCTTGTTAACACTTAATTTCTAAGCAGCCAATCACATGGCGGCAACTCAGTGCATTTAGGCATGTAGACATTGTCAAGACAATCTCCTGCAGTTCAAACCGAGCATCAGTATGGGGAAGAAAGGTGATTTGAGTGACTTTGAACGTGGCATGATTGTTGGTGCCAGAAGGGCTGGTCTGAGTATTTCAGAAACTGCTAATCTACTGGGATTTTCACGCACAACCATCTCTAGGGTTTACAGAGAATGGTCCGAAAAAGAAAAAACATCCAGTGAGCGGCAGTTCTGTGGGCGGAAATGCCTTGTTGATGCTAGAGGTCAGAGGAGAATGGCCAGACTGGTTCGAGCTGATAGAAGGGCAACAGTGACTCAAATAACCACCCGTTACAACCAAGGTGGGCATAAGAGCATCTCTGAACGCACAGTACGTCGAACTTTGAGGCAGATGGGCTACAGCAGCAGAAGACCACACCGGGTGCCACTCCTTTCAGCTAAGAACAGGAAACTGAGGCTACAATTTGCACAAGCTCATCGAAATTGGACAATAGAAGATTGGAAAAACGTTGCCTGGTCTGATGAGTCTCGATTTCTGCTGCGACATTCGGATGGTAGGGTCAGAATTTGGCGTCTACAACATGAAAGCATGGATCCATCCTGCCTTGTATCAACGGTTCAGGCTGGTGGTGGTGGTGTCATGGTGTGGGGAATATTTTCTTGGCACTCTTTGGGCCCCTTGGTACCAATTGAGCATCGTTGCAACGCCACAGCCTACCTGAGTATTGTTGCTGACCATGTCCATCCCTTTATGACCACAATGTACCCAACTTCTGATGGCTACTTTCAGCAGGATAAAGCGCCATGTCATAAAGCTGGAATCATCTCAGACTGGTTTCTTGAACATGACAATGAGTTCGCTGTACTCAAATGGCCTCCGCAATCACCAGATCTCAATCCAATATAGCATCTTTGGGATGTGGTGGAACGGGAGATTCGCATCATGGATGTGCAGCCGACAAATCTGCGGCAACTGTGTGATGCCATCATGTCAATATGGACCAAACTCCCTGAGGAATGCTTCCAGCACCTTGTTGAATCTATGCCACGAAGAATTGAGGCAGTTCTGAAGGCAAAAGGGGGTCCAACCCGTTACTAGCATGGGGTACCTAATAAAGTGGCCGGTGAGTGTATATTTTATATATCCCTACTAAATAAACATGTATTTGCACGCTCCTGAAACTAGCTTCACTTGTGTATTCCATTGTCAAAGCTGCTGTAGCAGAGGTGACGACATTTTGCATTGTAGCAAAATGAAGGGAATCGAATGGCTGCCTGAAACTTAATCCAAATATCAGCTTACACAGACTTGTTAAGGTCCTAAAGCTGCTGATTATATCACAAGAAAGCATGAAGTGTGCAGCCCTAACGAAAGAAGCAATGCAATATCTACTATAATCACCAGGAACACATTGCTGTCTTTCAGCTATTTACGGTTTAAGAGGCGGTCTGCTAAATATAAGCTAGTGTCTAATTTTATCACTCTGTTAAACTAAACCCAAGTTGTTTAAATAGCCAACTGAAGGCAACCATAACTAACGAAGGCCCATTGTTGAGAGCAGGATGAATAACCTCCGGACACGTCTGCAAAGAAGAGAGGATGCATTTAGTGCTGACGTAATTCTTAGTTTTCCATATGATTTACATTAAATCAACTTACTGCACACGGTCAGCTTTAATTATGTAAAAGTGATATTGACCCTTATATTTTGTGTTTTTGGTAAGTTGAATATGAAAAGAAGGATTAAAATGTGAATGCATCACATTTGTAAACAGGCCCTCAGTTTGACTCAGCTGACCGTGGGAGGATTAAACATCAAGCAGAAGATTTCATTTAATAATTACATTCCCGACATAATTGCAAAGCCAGTGCAGTCCTTTCACAGTAATCAACTTCTGTGTTAATAAACCTCACATGATATAACGCTCACAACAGATTGTTTGTTCAGATCCACCATGGATACAGCACTCTGATTAAGTGATTCACCGATTCACCTTTTTCAGTCCTGATACCGACAACTGGGCTTTAGGTCGATGTATTACTAATCAGATTGGTCAAACTAAAATGTAAAAAAATAAGCATGCTAAGTATTGAATTGTTATTATTAAAATAATGGGATGTGATACCTCATTGACCGATAGTCTTGGAACCGATATATCTGCTTGCCTTCACATCCTGCACATGCATCTAACCACCAAGACTGTGATTTCCTTGACCTGATGAAAGTGACCTTCTCACTTAAGACTTCTCTGTAATTCAAGTTCATTTAAAAGACTATAAGTTGTGAATTACCAAACAGTAGACCTCCTCATACTTCATTTTCCAGGACAGATTAGTGTCATATTTGACTTTGGTACAAAGCAGACCTTTTTTGACATGTTTAGGTGTTAAGACTTCATAAGTTCATATCCCTCCCCACATGTCTAGCCCTAAGTTCTTATTAAAAAAAAGTAATTAAAAACTTTGTAAAATATCTAAAAAGATACCACATTGCTTTAGTTTAAGACTATATTAGCAATTATGACCGTACCATCTCAATTCTTTTGACGGATATTTAATGGGAAAACACTGGAAAAAAAGAAAAGCAACTGATGTGGGACTCATTTTGACCTCGTTTCAAATTCAGTGTAGATTTTGAATGCTTTCTTTATTCAGAGTGAACACAAATGTGATGCAGGTATTGCTGTTGGTTTGAGGTGATGCAGAGACATTTAAAATGTGATTCACTGCAGTTTACTGAAGGATGTTCCTGCAGAACTTGCACAGCAGCTTTATGCAACACCTCTGAGCTGCTAAAGAGCTTCTGGGCTAAGATACAAAAACACATGTCAGAATACTTTTGGCTGGAAAGACCGGTCTCAATATCGCAGAATTTTATGTGTGTGTAATTTATTTTGTTTGTTTTTTAAGACTATGAATAAAAGTATTTTAACTTTTATTGAATCAGGCTTTTGGGCTCTTTCAGCTAGTGATCTTTTTATGCGTAACTATCTGTGGATACCATATTTGACTTCTTGAGCTGCAATTTGAGGTGTATCATTAAGAGGCATTTCTTTGTTTAGCCTCTAGAAGTGAGATTGAACTCAAGTTCTGTAGAAAATGTCACTGTGATCACATTATCATTGTGGAAAAAGCAGAGGAGCAGTGTGTTTAGAAAGGATTTCCTCAGTGAAGCAACTGATGTTTTGATGTGTCAGAATCTGTTGTCTTATCCTTGGGTAAGATCACTATTATCAGTCCCTTTTGGTACACAGTATACCACATATATGGTATATGCAGTACCAGTTAAACGTTTGGACACACTTTCACATTTAATTGAATAAGAAAGTGTGTCCAAAAGATTGACTGGTATTGTACCTTTCTGTACTTTTTATATTACTTTTAATCTTCCAACAAATGTGCATGAAAGGATTTTTGTCAGACATTAATGGAGACTACAACGTTGAGACATAGCACGTTACTGACCACCATCACCTGGTCTTCAAGGAGAAACAGCAGAGCCTGCCTATTCTTTCTGCATCAACATCAATATGGAAACTAAAGCGATGTATTTTTCTGGTTGGCTGAACACAACAGATTTGGCATGGTCCTTTAAGGACGTTCATCACATTATGAGTTCCTATTTGTTGTCATTTCTCTTTTATTGTTCACTCCCTTCAAGAACTTCCAGCAGAATAAAGCATTCTGAAGGCCATGAATGACTGCCAGACAAAAATATCCCGGATAAGAAACGTCGACTGCAACATTTAACACCTGCATTTACTACTTTTTACTCTTCCCTATAAAATGCTGGAAGAATAATGCGTCCGTGAAGGCCAACCCAGAAGTACATCACACGGGTTCCCTCAACAAAAATCCATTGGGTTTTACGATGAGATTATTTCAGCACCTATGACTTTCATGGATACTATGCCCAAAATAAGAAACCTTAAGCAAACTTAACTTGAGCGTGAGTTTCTATGACAACGCTTTTAAGGCAGACTTGTCAGCATGATAAAGTTAATGCACCACTGGTATATTTTATACCCTGAATGGAAGTCTACTGAACCAAACCCGTAGTTCAGCGCAGCTTGAGAGAGGTTTTTATACGGTTTAATCAGTGAAAATGATAATGTGAAAACAATTTTTATTGTAGAAATGAAAAATGCAAGTCAAAGCCAAATGTCGTGTTCCAGTGCAGTGACATTAAAATGTTCTATTTGTGTTTGCTCTAGCTTAAACCTTGCAGGCTCCAAAGTGAGAAAACCAACATGCAGATTAAACTTTCCCTGCTTAAGTATTTGCCAAGATTTCAGATTAATAACTTACTGTCACTATTAGTTTTTCTGATAAGATATATACTTCACTCTCGAGCTGAAAGAGGTCATTTGATTCAGCTTTATTCGCTATGTATGCTTATGCATGGAATTTGGCTGGTTACATGTGCTGTCAATTACAAAAGCACTGCACATACAAAAACAAGAATACATATATTAAGAAATGTATAAACAAATTAAGAAAATGAACTATACAATTTAAATACAAATATATTTTTACAATGTCCCTATATGGCGTACAATGCTGATTGGGCCTATCAGAGGGGAGGCGTCCAACAGGTTGTGTCCAGGGTGAAGGGTCTGCAGTAATCTTTGTGGATTACTGCAGGGGAACTTTGTGTGATTGGCCTCTGACGGTGTGAATGTTTGAACGACCCCAGAAACCTGCAGTTGTTGGTGTAGAGGGAGAAGAGCAGTGGGGAGAGCACACGTTCCTGTGGGGCGCCGGTGCTGATTTTTCCAATCCCCACCTGCTGCATTCTATCGGTCAGGAAGTCGGTGCTGTGGGTGTTGAACGCCAAGCTGACGTCTCAAAACGGAACCCTTGCATGTGAGTCGAGGTGATGCAGCATGTGCTGCAGCCCCATGTTGACTGCCTCTTGCCCGGTAGCCAAACTACTGGGGGGTCCAGCATGGGCCCCTGGGATGTTTTTTAGGTTCCACACCAGCTTCTCAAAGGGTTTTAATGACCACTGACGACGGGGCAACTGGCCTGTAGTCATTTAATCATGTGATGGAGGATATCTTGGTGACAGGATGATGGGGGGGGGCTTCACACGGCTCCAGTGATAGGTGGTGATGGGGGCCAGCTGGTCAGCACAGACTGTTTCCTCTCTTTGCATATTTTAAGTGTCGGTGGGGGGGTCGGTTAGCAGAGAAGGAGAGAAAGGGTGGAGGTGATTGTTTGATGATGGTGGGGAAGTGTGTGTGTGCTTGGGGGGGTGCAGTTTGTATCCCTATGGTTGTAATGCACTTGCTGTAAGTCGCTTTGGACATGTAATGTAATGCTGTCAGCCAGTTTGTGATCCTCCACACTGGGGGGGGGGGGTGTTCACTAGCAGTAAGTGAGTACTTGCAGGCCAGGTCGTTGGCTGAAAACCTCTTTTTCCTTTTCTCCGTGTAGCTCTTCTTCGCTGCCTTGATCGACCTTCGCCGAAGGGTTTCCGGCCCGGTTGTCCAGTTGTCCCCACTTCTCTTACTGTTACTCTTTAGTCCAACGAGGCTGCCTTTCAGTAAAGAGATAACTGCAGGAATGTGTGGGAGAACAGAGAGGGGAAAAAAAAAGCAAGGTTTCCGCGAGGCAAAATGCCAAGGCTCAGACGTTCTTTTCCTGGAAAACAGACATCTGTGAGAGTGGAAGTTCAAGGTTACAGACTGTTCAGACTGATGGTATCTTTAGCAGTGTGCATCCAGGTGGATAATGCACACGCGTGTCATTTCTGACATTAATTGAAGAATATATATAAACACTTTTTAGCATCACAAATGCTTTTCCAGTTTAAATGGTCCTTTTTAAAATACGTCTTCCTGTCTCCCCCCCCCCCCCCCCCCCCCACTCAGATGTATCCCGTCTGATGGGATTCTGAGGGACCTCCTCTCTGGTCCTCCCGGTTTAAAGGGCTGATGTGGGCGGCCGACATGTTTATCTCAGTTGCTGCACTGAAGAGATTGTTGTCCCCGACAACATCAAGGTAAATGGGGATCAAAAGCAGGGATCCTTGGCCTGCACATACTGCTTGGTAACTAGCCAATGCTCGGTCATATGGGTGAAGGGTGTAGTCCATCTTTATACAGTAAATGTGACATGTTATACTATGTGTTGTAAATTAAACTTCTTAATCAAGACTCAACTAACGGACTCAGAAGTATCTGCTTTCAGTTAGTTGAGAGAGAAAGAGTCCTCTTCTTTCTTTCTTTATTTATTGTGAATTGGTGAGCCTCAAAGCTCAGTGTAGTTAGTAACAGGCCTTTTGCTTTAATCTGATAATTGTTAACAGAGAGCCACAGGAAACAAAAGAAGGCAAAGAAGAAGAGTTGCATTTTTCTGCTGATGATTCTTTCTACTTATCTCTTATGGACTCTTATTTGTTTATGTAACATATTTTCTTTTCCTTTTTCCTATTAGATGATTCACCTCATTTTATGCCAGACGCAGTGTGTTTTTAGTTAATCTAGTTATGCTTGGAGTCTGTGGTATTTTTGTTTGGTATAATTGCTAAACACAGACAAGAAAAAAACAAAATTCGGCATTGCACCTTTACCGTGGTTTGTGTTGGGATTTGAAGTCTTGGGGCGACTTTGACCAATCTGACCAGCAACATGTAAACAGTTTGACAGTGAAAAGCCAGATGAACGTACGGTCCAACTCTTCCGTGGTAAGAACCACTTGTGTTCGTTACCCCCACATGCCACCTTGGTGATGCATGCCATTTGGAAGGTTCCACCAGTGTGAAGAATCCTTGACATTTTTAGGCAGAGCAACAAGACAAATGTCAGCATATACAAGAATAGGCAAACAGCACCAGCACTTGTAGATGCAGCTCATCTAGAACGGCCACATTGTCAAATCGACAGAAGGCTGCCTCCCACACCGAGTCGTGTTCTCCCAGCTGGCAATGGGTAAAATAAGGGAGACGTATAAAAGGAAAACTCAGTGAAAGCCCTCTTTAAAGAAAAGTTAAGATCAGTACTCAACCAAATGAGAACCCTCAGATCCAATGTAATTATGAATCAAACAAAACACACAGCACCAAGAACAGAGCATGTGTAGGGCATAACTCGGATGTCTGCACAGAGGTTCATGGACTCTGCCAAAGACATGCTGTCAGGGTCCGAAATGCATAGTAAATGTATATAAAATGTAGAGCCTGACACAACTGATTTGTGTAAAATTGGTGGAGTGCCCCTTTAACATCGGTTGACTGCCGCTTTTGAGTGCAAAGTAAGAGAAATAGCCACGCACCATGGCAGTCAGGTCAGCTCTCCATCTGACCAGCGCTTTGGTACTCCACAAAGTCGTTAAGGTCCTTAAAATCATACGTTAGAAGAGGTTTCCAGCAGTTTGTCCCCCAGCGGTTGGCTTCACTTCACTTCCCTGGAGTCGTGATCTTAAACCTTCGCTCAAACCTCTTCCTGTTTGCGGACAAAACACGAGGAGCTTTGAGGTATTGGATCCAGTAAAGAGGGTTAGAAAAAAACTTTTGAAGGCCTTTGGCCTTTTTACAAGCCCCTAAAGTGACTCCTTGTGTGAACCTCATCATGACTCAGAAATGCTGCTGGAGACAACTACGCTACCCACCACAGAAGTCGGGTGGAGGACTTGCCATTCATATTTTTCTCTGTCCTCGGATGGATTTTTGACTCTGTGATTGCGTCACAGCCTTGTGAGACGCAGGTATGGAAGTTGATGCAAAATGAAGCCAGAGTCTGAAAATGGAAGCGGTCCGAGCAAGTTTGACCTCCTCCATTTGTTTTGAGTTTTTTGTTTCAGGGCATCAGAAAGGATCGGGGATAAAAAAAGGCAGCATCTGTTCAGAGTTATAGTAAGGGCAAAGCAATACAATATCGCACTGATTTCATAGTTTCACTTCTATCTCCCATACCACATGAATTATTTCAGAAGATTACATCATGAAGGTTAATTTATTTATTTATGCATCATCATTCAAACAAAAACGTTAGGCCTTGTTGTCGATAGTATATTGACTGCTGGGGTTTGGCTTCTCAGGGATCTCCCCTGTGAGCCTCAGCTTCGTTCCAAGCTTAAGTCGTCACGACGCGACGCAATGGTCATTTCACATAAGCATGTGAGGTGAGGCGTGTGGCTCGCCCTTGTGCATCGAGGCAGCGACGTGGCTCCGTGTGGTTCTGGCCAAACGGCTCACTCTGTTCACAGTTGGGTTGGACTGGCCTGTCACACATGCACAAACATTTATACATAACAGAGAACACACTTTTTACCATATTTTGTCAAAAAGATCGGTCTCCTATAGTGTAAACTGTTGTGCTTTCGGCCAACATTGGTTCCTATCACAGAACACTGTTATAAAATCCCGCTATAATAATGTCTGTTGAGTCACTATCAATCGGCAAACGAAGTGACACAATAGGGACTGGTGGCTCGCTGATGAAAGCCTCGGCAACCGGGTGTCTTTGAAGACGTTCCTTGGAAGATTTACAAGCGCGATACAAGACAGAAAAACAACAACTACAGCTTATCGCCATAGGTTTTGACGGAGACAAAACAAAACAGAAATTGTCAAAAGTTCAAATTCTGATCAACATCCAAACGATCAAAACCCATTGGGCCGAAGATAAAAAGGAGATGTCTGTAATGTTCACAAGTGTTTTTGGTCATCACATCCACAAGTCATGGAAGAAAGGGCTACATGTGATATTGTCAGTGTAGAAATGTGATCCTATCCCGTCTTTCTTAAATGCATATGAGAGCTATTCTGGTGTTAATGAGTTGGACAAACTTTGTCTTCTTAGCAGCGTCACAACCGTGCAAGATATAGTACCCAAACTTTACTGGTGTGTAGTTGAAATCACAATGAAAGCAGCGCCCGAAGATGCGTGTATCCCAGCGAGGCTGCCAGAAACAGGGGGGCAGATGGGCAATGAGCCACTGACGATCTGGTGCTCCGACCATCTTGTGATCCCATCACAAGATCATCTCCAGTTCACGATTATGTAGAACACAACACCACGGTATTCCTCAAACTTTTAGTTTAACAATGTCTTGTGTTATAATGTTAAAAAAAGAATAAGAAGAAAAGAAGCATCTTACCATGTGCATGCAGGCAAAGTTGTGCCTCTTTGGCCTCATGATGTCGCTGTTGTCTCACTGTTACTATCTGAGATTTGTGTACATTGGCCTATTGTCACAGTATTGATAGCGTAAGGTTCAGTGCAGACCAGTGTCACTTTGGGGTTGCAGTGTTCCGATTACAACGGCCAGGGAAATGGAGACCTAAGTTACCTGCTGCCAATGAAGATGATGAATTCATTCTTATGTCACTTATGAATGTAACTAACCGGGATGACATGAGCTGTGAACGTGATTAACACCGTGAAGGATGCTCTCCCGGCAGCAGTCCCAGGAGATATTAGGACTGACGAGGAAACCAGCTACATCCTTCGCTGTTAAACACACACAAAGTTTTTATTTTTTTCCGACCAAACTTCCAACTTGTGAAGCCAGAGGATCGAGCTGGAGAAAATGGGGAAAGAGGCGCCGCAATGTTCCCATATAGCTGATGGGCACTTTAAAGATCTTTTAAAAAAAGATTTACCCAGATGTGGGAAAAAAAACACAACACATGTGTCCACCCTAAACAGCGCATTGCGCTGTGTTTTTTAGCCCAAATGCGCCACACGTGCGGTTAAATGTTCAAAGTCGTTGCTGCTCGTGCTCGTGCAATGTCCATTTGCACGGGATTTTTCTCGAAACCTTTGGTTCATGTCTTCCGACGTTTAGGCCTAATCTAAATAATCAAACTAGATTCACATCTCGCGTTTCGCTTCAGCGTCTAAAAATGTTAAAATTGTCCCATTGAATCAATCAACGCCATGCTCTCAATTCAGAGGAGGAGGGGGGGGGGGGGGGGGCATCGTTTGCCAGATTGACTACAAAAGTCCTCCCGATGAATTCACTTCACATCAAACCCCAATTTGAACGTGTCTGGCTGCGTGAATCTCAGTTTAGGAGGAGTTTGTCTCTCCTGTAGCTTCCTGAAGGACCGTCACCAAGAAGAAGAAGAAGAAGAAGAGACGCTGTGCGTGACAGTCGCAGCAGAGACCTTTGTCCCGCGAACTTCGGTCTATTGGCCGAGTAAACACTTTTTTTTTTGTTGTTGTTGGGAAATGAGCCAAACTGACCGACAGATATCTCGCAGCGACACTCGGGCAGGGGGGGAGAAAAGAAAAAGGGGCGACGCTACGGGCGCTCGCAGCATGGCGCTAAAAACCGAAGAAAGTCGGGAGTATATTACGCAAACCTCAACGGGAAGCGGCGCGGACAGGCTGAAAGAGCGCAACAATGCGGACGCGAACATTTTTGGCTCCGGCCACGCTGATCCGCTAGCCCGTGACATGGAAAACGCCTGCTGCCAGGCAGCTGCTGCTCCTCCGGAGGAGCTCTCACACGCCGACTGCCGTGTGGGCGACAGTCGCTCCTTTTCCGCCTGCGCCACGATCTCAGAAACAGCCCGGGAGCTCTGCAAAGCCGTGTCCGTGTCGCTGGGACTGGCCATGGAGTCCAACGACACGAGCGAGTCGGACGCCGCTTTCCCCCCCTGCGCCGCCCACGACCAAACGCGCGGGGAGTACAATCTGTTCATGAACGTCAACTGTCCCGCCGCCGCCGCGTACAAGTACCCGGAGCGAGACGACCGGCCCCTGCACGGCCAGAGGCAACCGGTGGAGATGTTCAAAAGTTCCGAGACGGTTGCGCGTCTCCGACACGTCGTCACCCCGACTCGGACACCTGTGCACGAGCAAAACTTCGCGCTGTGCGAGGCTGAAGACGTAACTTCGGAGGAGATCGAGCACCTGGACGCAGCGCACGCTTCGTCCTGCGACTACGCGCCGTCCGCGCCGGGCACCTTTGCGCACTTCGGCCGGAATGCCGCGCCGCGACCGTGCCGGATCTACGAGCCCGCCGACCACGCGCCGGACTTCGGAGGAGCCGCTAAACAAGTTCGGCGGCTATCAGGCGCCACAGTACAGCGTCAGGGTGAAATGCGAGGACGGCGAGTCCTCCGGGGCGCCGTGGGCCGGGGTTTACACCCCGAACGAGAAGTACGACGCGCAGTGTTGGGGCTCTAGGCAGTGCATGAACGCGCACAGCGCGGACGCCAACCCCGCGTTCACATGCAATCCACACGAGAGGAGCGTCGTGCGTCCCGAGCAGTGGTACCCCGGCGGGATGCTGAGGCCGCCTTATCCCAACTCCAACTACGTGAAGACCGAAGTCGGCGAGTGGCTGGACGTCACCTACAATGACAGCAGGTAAACAGTAACGCACTCGTAACGTGTCTCTTCTGTCACGGAATAAAGACGCTGGGATGATGTTGAGGGAGCAGAGGAAGTGGAAGTGAGTTTGCTTTGACCTTTACTGCAGACACGAGTTGCTTTTGCTTTGCGTGACGGTAAAACCCAGTTAGTCATAATATAACACCTTCGTCTTTGTAGATGGTGATGGATTTATTTTCCTTATGCTTTTTTTTTAAATTGTATTTTTGCAGACGGCAGAAAAGGAAAATTTACTCTTTTACATTTACATTTATTCTTATTTTTATTTAATGTTAGAAACCAAATGGCAAACTCAGCGCATTTTCTCCTGCTTTGAGATTAGTTCGTGTCGTTATGAGGCTTCTTTCACAATTCTAAATTCAACCGAGGTTGCACTGCAATTTGAAACATTTTAAGGAAAATCTGCTGATGTGCAACACTGGGCTGATTGGATGTTATTATATATCAAACATCACTGATAAAGTTCCTAATGATAATATTGTCTATGAATGAGATTTTACCAACCGTTTTCTTTTATTAATGTCAACACTTTAAAATGGCAAAACGACAAGATAAATATACAGTTAAAATACTGACAATATTTGTCATAAATCAAAACCACAAAGTCCTGCCCTATAACAAATCTGTTCCTTGTTTTGGACTTCAAACATTAAAGAAATAGAGTTGTCCTTGTTGTGTTCGTGGTACCTGCTCAAAACATCTGTATGAAAGTATTTATGAATACGCCCAGTGAAAAATCATACAAGCGTAAATCTAGTCGTCCTGTTAGAGAATATCACCACGTCATAAACAGAGTGCACACAGGATGAAATTACAGAAGAGTAATATTTGCCTTCAATTCGCTTCAGAGATGAGGGAAACGTTTGTTCTGACAACGTTCCGACGTGTCAATAACCCGACGAACGTTTCCAAAGCTTTTGTGTCGGCGGTTATGTTGCCACGTTCTCCCAGATGTGAGTGTGACTTGTACACTGAGTGATCATGTTAACTTAAAGGCAAAGGTTACCATGTGTACGGCTGACGTCATCATTACCTACACCGTGCTGATGGATGCTTGAAAACACTAGATGCCAGAATCTGCTGCATGACTGCATTACTGTGAGTGTTACTAAATTACATATGTATGAACAAGGAATATGGATGAAGCCGTGTAGGTGTCATTTCTTTTTTTCTGGACTTATTGAATTTCAGATTCACAGAAAACCAAACGACACAATACCTGAACAAAAGCAGACAAAATAAAGACAAGGATACTAAAAATCTAAAAAACAAAATAAGTGAGAATGGACTGATACCTAAAAGAATAAATAACCAATAAATTAAGGCCACAATGACATCTTTAAAATGTGGCACCAAAGGGGACTCGGGTAACAAAATGTAACAAATGGATATCACCATGAAACATCCTCAGTTGATTAAATATTCAACGCAGTGTTCATTTCCAGAAAAAAAAATCGGAACATTGAATGTAGCTGTGTTTCATTTTGTTTAGGATGCCTTTTTTATCACTTCACAATGAGAAGCACACGTTAAAAATACATTGTGGCTGTGTATTTAGAAATAAAATGTTCTATAAATCTGCACGTGAATGATATATAAACAAAGCCTCTGTACAGATCTTAGGGAATATAGGAAAACTGCCTTTAAGGCCATGTACTGTAAAATGACATAAGACACAGGTAAAATAATGAACTAATCTCACCGTGAAACTTGTTTAAATGTGTGATTGAGGCATTATGTAACGCAACCTTTTGGTAAACACATGAGAAATGTTTACAGATGCAAATACTCAAAGTGGTCAAATAAACACACATGTTGATTTCCACTTGTTGCTGAAGCAAATCAGCTCACCCAGTTGTGGAAATAAACTGTATCTATACCTTTACCACGACGTGTTCACTAAACACGCTAACTGTTAATTATCCACTTGTAGTCCAAAAAGGGAAAATGTTTCCTTCAGCTGTGGCATTTCCCACCGCCCCCCCTGCAGTCAGGCGGTCTCAATGAGAGCTTTCTAGGTTACAGAGAAAATGTGGCACATGGCAACGTGATGCATCAGTCAAATATCAATATAAGCACAAGTGGGTTTAATGAGCCCAGTAACAAACTAAACCATTGAACCCGATGCCAGAAAGGTGTGTTCATTGTTTCCCCCGTAATGAGAGAAACATTCCTGTTTATTTATTGTATCTTTCAACCTCGTTTATTGAGGTATAAGATTTCATTTTATATTACCAATCAAAATATTTGATGATCAGTGGTGTTCTTAAAAGTCCAACCAGTGAAACCAGTTCCGATGTCCCAAACAAGGAGCTGCTTCCAAACGCACGGAGGGACGGAGGTCTGCACCGAGTGGTGCTCCGACCTCATCTGCTTTCAATTAAGAAGACATGGAGCCCTAAACATACTTTTCCTGATGGCAAAGGATACATGCTGGTTTTATTTCTAAAGCCATTTTCCTTTTTTTTAACCCATTGGACAGTAAACCGAGTAAAAAAAACACTGGAAAGTTGAGACATTTGACTGAAATTCCAGAGCCAGACCTCAGTTTTGTTTTCTATGGTATTCACTTGTAAATTCCAGGTTAATGGTACAAACGCATAAAAACGTAACCGCATCCAGCTTTCCTCTCGCTTCTCACCGCAAATTCTTTGGCTTGTTTCAAGCAGCCTGTTTTCTGCTGTAGCCGAGAAATGCTGCTGAGTAACACCTCGGGCAGGACTTGGATCGCCTCCTGCTCCCCAGACAGATTTGTTCCCAAGTTCTTTCCCATTATGGATCGATTGATCAAAACACAGCGTGATTTATGGAACACTTTTGGAGACAAATGCTGAAATATTGTTGTAATAAGAGGACAACCCCCTGCATTTAGGCAGCTCCAGACTTGAAACGTGTCAGCCGCCTCGTTTAGATTATTCAACTGCAACAGTGACCTTCACCTAACGTTGTCGTTGCCGCGTGGACCCCCAGCCACCCTAATATGGCCATAGCTGCGATGATCCACCGCTGTCACCAAACTGCAACCACGTGTCCTCTAGCAGAAATAAATCACCTGTTGATTGGTTTCTGGTTGCCGCCGATGATCCTGAGCGGGGGCGCTGATGGCCGTGGTATGAATACCGTTGGGAGTAATGGGGGGGGGGGATCTAGGAAGGTGAGTCGGGTGACAGTCGGAGTTGCTAAGTAACGCGGCGCATTGTAGGAAGGAAGACGCGGCTGGAGACGGCAGCGGACTGAGCCAAATGAAAACATTTTGTGAAACTGAACAAATGATTATTATTATTGACAAAAAAATGACTCTGAGCGGGAGATAAATGTGTTTCAGCTTAAACCGGTCTCAACATGTGGAGGATCCTCAGCACGTAGTTCACTACAGAGGAGGTGCCATCTGACGAAACATCAATGGGTATTAAAATTATTGGCAAAAACCACCCTGGTCACTCTGGTCCATCTGTAGACCACATGAGGGATTCCAGTTTCAGGCAAAGATCTCATTTCCTGTAATTGTTCAAACAGACTCTTGAACAGGATGGCTCTGCTAGTATTTGCCGGACAAACAGACAGAATGGATGAATTTATCCTTAATCAACCGGATTTTAGGACTTAAAGGATCTTTAGCAGTCAGCAGAGTGAGAAGGGAAAGTGAATTGAGTCCAGAGGGGAGCGTGAGTAAATCACGCCACTTACCGCTGAGGAGAAAGTGCAGGAATTCAGTGAGGAGAGCCAGTCCGTGATTATATCTTGTCTACCTTCTAATGAGTGAAAACAGATGTTTCTGCTCATTAAGCAACGCTGCACACAGACTCACACCTACTACAGCTTTGATGTTTCCATTGATGCATTTTAGTCCAGCAGTAAAATCAGGCAAGCAGAAGCAAATCTTTGTAATAAAGTCAGATATTTCGCTCGGGCTCAGCTTGCTGTTTCTAAGTCCTGATTCAGGACCAAAAGTGTCTTGACCTTTGCAGTCCCGAGTTGTGATCTCTGCACTCCCCGTCTAAGGACTTCAGGCTGCAGAAAAAGGGGTTTGAATAAATAA
The DNA here is from genome assembly GCF_949316345.1 of Pungitius pungitius. Classification (NCBI taxonomy): domain Eukaryota; kingdom Metazoa; phylum Chordata; class Actinopteri; order Perciformes; family Gasterosteidae; genus Pungitius; species Pungitius pungitius. Next base: position 8,017,486 of record NC_084915.1, on the reverse strand, counting down.
AAAATACATTTTATCCGGGCACACGCTGTAATATTTCCAAGTGGTCATATCTGTGTTATTTTTTTTTTTTATCTCATATTATTGCTGGATATTTTATCCCATCTTACTTTGATACTATTTAAATTGCAGTCCTGAACAATGTAATACAACACATTTAGCTGGAATGTGTTATCTTGTCTGGTGCATTTTATGTATTGATATTTCTGTTATGCAATAATTCCTTTTGGAATACTGTAGGCTGGTGGACATGGTTTTCTTGCACTACACACACTGGGGAGTTTTTCTCTTTTACGAATGTAAAAAGAAGTAATTATGTATGTATGGCACAACCTCACGTTGCAGCGTGCCGCCACCTCAACAATTGTTTAGGCCATCCCAAACCGTGAGCAACACTGATCCTTTTTATTTCTAAAGGTCAAGGACAACCCTTCAACCTTTCAATAGTGAGAAATGTTACCATGGATTCCTCCAAGTGTAATCCCAGTAACATTTGGTAAATGTGGTTTGGCACCTGTCTCTTTCCATTAAAAGCCTCACAGTTTTTATTCTAAATGTAGGTTTTTATATCTTAAACCACATTTTTATTGCTATTTCAACAAGCCACTTTCAAGCCACTGTTGATTACAGCCCTGAGCTCCGAGTCTCAGTCTATAGTCTTGACATCTAAATAAATGTTTCAGAGCTTGTTGTTTTCCCCCATTTGTCTGAATCACTTTGTTCCTTTGCACCTAAAAGGACACCGTTGTGCTTCATCCTTGTGTTTTTTTTGCTGCGAACCTTGATATCTACGTCACCGAGGCAACGTTATGACTGAACCCTTTCCAATCTCTCGGTGTTCAAGGCTGAAGCCTGCCCCCCCTCCCCCCCCCACGCCCTCTCCAAACCCTTGGCCGCGGTGTCGGCACTGTGATCTTTCCCACACTTTCTGTCATCACACTCTCTGTCCTCCTTTGCATTGCTCACTGAGAGGCCTGAGCAGGGCTCCGGGGAGGGAATAGTGCATGCTCTGTGGTTGCAGCTTGGAGCGCATTAGACCAGTGAAAAAACTATGGATCTGCTGTGGTCTCACTCTCAAAGTAAGGCTTTAAAATTAGGTTTTAGTTTCACAAGTTGATAGAAAAACTTGTGAAATACCAAAACAATGGATAACTAAATGCCGTGCACTGACCCAATTGATATATCCAAGCTGCGAGCAGTGATTTTGAATGAAAATGAATTCAATTACTCAGATTTAATGCCTTGTTTTTACGAGTGTCCTGTTGATCTTTTATAGCAGTCCTGTTTCGTATGTTTTACTGCAGGTTTGAAGCTGGCAGGGAGCACATGTTTCCAATGGAGTTCTTCTTTCCACCACAGAGGATGTGCCTGATTTGTTCAGACGAGGCATCTGGCTGCCATTACGGTGCGCTCACCTGTGGCAGCTGCAAGGTTTTCTTCAAAAGGGCTGCGGAAGGTAAAAACACAAGAGGGGAAGGGGGGGGGGGGGGGTGTCACTCGGACCCAGTTTTTCCACTTTGATGCCAGTGCTCAACAGCTAATCCCTTTGACTTTTAAATCCAGTATTTCTCATGTGTTCAATAGGTGAACAGATTGTGTACCTGTGGTTTCTCCGTCCGCTTAGGCAAACAGAAGTACTTGTGCGCGAGCAAAAACGACTGCACTATTGATAAGCTAAGAAGGAAGAACTGTCCATCTTGTCGGCTGAAGAAGTGTTTCGAAGCCGGGATGACTCTTGGAGGTAAATATGAATTAAAATACAAAAATCTGCTTTTAGAAGAAACAATGATTGCGACCACGGAATATTTTGTTAGTAGAACAAATCAGTTGCATTTCACTTGAAATATGTCCTTAAAATACATAGGTCTGTGCAGCATGGAATACAATAACCACTGTGCACTACACGGTGTATGAACAAAGCACACTACAGAGGAAGTGAAGTCCTAAAAGTGGCTGCCGAGGACCAAGTACTTTATTCTCTCTGCACTGCACATCCTCGCTGCCTCTCTACAATTGCAGCATCATCACAATAGGGGATGTTACTGATAATCAAGCCCCTGACTGCGCTGCCATGCAATTTAGACCTATTCCATTCACTTCTCCTTACTGTCACTCGCACCTGTTCGTCATATTAGGCTGTAAAGATTGACATGTAGTGGACTAATTTTAGTCTTGTGTTCAATTTTCACTCTCTTCCATTTTCCCATTCTGTTAACGGTGAAAATTGTACTCGAGGCACAAAGCTGACATGAGACATGTGAATTAAAGCAGCAGACATGCTGGTAATTTTGCCACCAGTCACTGACAAACCCATGGAGGGAAAATGTGATCTAATGCTGCGATTGTGAGTAAAAAGGAACACCTTTTCTAGTTGTGGCTTAAAAGAGCTTCCTTTCACAGACATTCTCGTCCTGGACATGTAATTCCCTCAATGCATTTCACAGGAAAATTCATGACAATCATTTTTAAAAGTGGAGGCAGAAAAATTATGCTTATTATCCCAGAGGGTTTTTAACTCAAAATTGAGGTTTGACTCTGGATTTGTATGTATCAATTAAATGATAAACTTCAATCATTAGATCTCATCATATTCTGTTTTTCGTTTCTCTGCTCGTGGTTTGGAAGGTCTGAGGAGGAGCAAATGCATTTTTGAATTTTTCTTACATTTGGCATCTGTTCAAGATTGAAAAGCATAGTTATTATGAACTGCTCAAAGGTTTCATTTCTTATCATTTGAATTCCACATTATTCCTGGAATGCTAATTGCATCCACCGATACAAGCGGCGCAGGGAGGCGCCCGCTTCCTCCTGCAGCCGACCACGGCTCCTTGTGTTGAAATGTGCAAAAAGAGCGGGCCGATTTTTATTACTCTAAAACCATTTACAGTTCATGAACTAGACCCGTGAACCTGCCTGAACAAATTGTGTCTCTAACCCAAAGTGTGCTTGACATTAGTCCAAAAGCCACTTCAGTTTCCATTTCACCTGCAGCGAGTGGGAGTCGGTTCGTGACTCACACCACCGGCCGCTCTTAATATCAAATGCAGTGCGCTAATTCCCTTTTCAGGAGGGCCGATGCACGTCGACATGGTTTTCTGTGATGAGCAGATTTGATCAGAAAACAGCGTTTCTCTCATTGAAGGGCGCGGCTTTCAGATTATTAGTTTATAGAGTTTATAGTTTAAGGCTTTTAACATTGGAAAGAAGAAGAAAGTGAGGAGTCTTTTTGGAAAATGTATTTTCTGAGCTCTCCCACATCTCTTTTTTTAGAGTCAGACTTTCTGACACATTACTCCCTCAAACTCTTCCAGAAACACAACTAACATCAGTGAGCTAATGATGTAATGACATCTGCAACCTGGACACCAAAGTGAGAGTAAAGTGGATCTGCAAAGGCACACATTACAAAAAGGCATTTCGAGAGGAGGAAAACGTGCTAAACTGACCTTCAAGTTTTTTTTTTTTTTTTTTGCAATCAAGACGCGCCTGCGAACCTAAAATGGCAGTCGATATAAAGATGGTGATTATAATGGTGATGAGACGGGTAATGACACAGAGGGAAGTGGTCCACAAAATGTGAGTATATTGAGGCGAAAATGTCCAATAAGTTTTACATGCCCAATTTGATTTGAGTGAAAATGGGCTTGTAATGGATACGTCGGCAGCTTATTCCACAGAGGTCAGTTTGAGCTGGAAACAATCGATCATACTGACGACACAGCTCAGTGTGCCGGTCAGTCGGCGTAGTTAACGACGGCGTGACAAGTTAATCGTTTTGTCTGTGAAACAAAGACTGTGCTTGTATCCAGCGCTTTTTTGGGGGATGTCAACCGCCTATTTATATTGGCTTCAACTCAAGCTCGGTGAGGTGAGGTTATCTAAACCCGCCTTATTTACACTGTACTCTGTAAAGATCAGAGGCCTGTCTGTGTACAGATGAATCCTGGGAAGGAATTTTTAATTAACAGTTATTATTCAAGATGTTTGATATCAGATCAGACAGAAAATGTGAGATGTGACAATTGTCTTTCAACCCTGGTGCCTTTGAGCGTCTTAAGTCGGGCCTACAACCGGTTATTCCATATTCAACTATAAAGTCAGGCTGCAGAGATTCTCTGCACAGACGCTGCAAGAGCCAATTGCATTACAATGTATGCCATTTTAACTGTCAGTCAACATCGGCACAATGGATTCAAGAAAGGATTTTGCCTCATAGGTTGATTCCATGAGGTGTTGTTTTTACCTCTTATAGCTAAAACAGATGAAATGTCAAATGAATACACTGGTTTTAAAGAGATTTTCCAGCTCATTGTGACTATTAATGAAACGTAAGTGAACAACAGAAATCTCTGTCCTAATCTCTCAGGCCAAAGTCTTCAATCTTTATATTTGTCTGTCACTCACTGCAGCTCAGACCGTCATTCTGAAATAACAAGCTGAAGCTTCACTGCTCACAGCTCTTCTGACTTGAGGAAATAAAACAGTCAGTTATCGAGTGCAGTAATGGTGGTAATGATAAACCATGACTGTAAAAGAACCAAATGCATTTGGCAGCTGTTTAGCAGAATATAATCATTCCAGTTCGGTTGTATCACTACTTACTGTACATGGAAGTCTACTCCACTCGCTGCAATTTAGTTTCTAAGTGCAGGTTGTCGTATGGAGCAGCTGCCTCAGCAGTCTCTGCATTTGCGGGAGAGAAATTGCAGCTTTTCATTGCTCAAGAGGAGCCAATCTTCTCTTTTTAAGCATACACTACTGTTTGTTTCACTTTTTGTTGTCTGTTAATCCCTATATGGTTTGCAGTGTTTAAGTGTAATTAAAACACGCATGATTTATTGAGGGGTATAGCTGTAATATATATCATATTATATTATATTATATTATATTTTCAACCCTCTCCCAAACCTTCTCTTGAAATTTTTTTATTGACCAGCAAGCTCTAATACAAGATGACCAGAAAAGCTTTCCACCAGATGGGCTTCCATTCAGGGAGTTTTCTTTTAAATGGACTATGACTCAATATCTGTGACTATGACTCAATGTCAGTGTACAGTATTTTGGGGTAAAATAGATATTTCCCTCAAAACGTTACTCAAAACCTAAGAAAGCTTCACTATGAAACAGAATTGCATTTAATCTCGCGACAGTTTAGATTATTTGTATAGATTTTCAATTCACTGCTGATAAATACATTGACTAGTGACTGTGATTGATTGTAGTCTAAAAGGGGAACCTTTTATAACTGCAGCGTCTGCACATCTTGCTGTAATCCATCTTACAGGCAAGCAGGAATTTACGTACGTTGCCGTGACAAAGTATTTGTCCCCTTCCTGGT